>NC_133120.1:119964681-120269736 GCF_033568475.1 Henckelia pumila
CTGCATCTCCAGAACAGCAAGTGACTGATGCTGATCCAGCACTTCAACCGTCTCCATCTACTGAAAATTTTATGGAAGATCTCATTATGGATGAACCAAGTGCTGATCCTGGTACTCCACCAACCATATTGGCTGCAGTCGAAACTATTACATCTCCAACTGTACCATTATTGGAAGGTCCATCGGGTAGCTCTCCAGCAAGTTCACCCGCACCACATCATCGTGAGTCTAGCCCGGTTTCACCAAGAAATGACTTAGAAGGGCAAATGATTCAGACTGATGATTCTTTAATTGAAGCCATGGCCGCAGCTCTAGATCATACCTTGATAAATCGGCTTCATGAGCTCATGCAAACGGTTAGGTCCTTCTCTCAAGACATAACAAACTCATCCTTATCGGTCGATAATTCACGCCAGACGATGATTCGGCATTTCGAGACCGTGTCTCGAGACCTTGCTCGTCTGTCCACAGAGATCACTAATCATCATCGCACTCAAATCAACACGCTCTCTACCGTCTCCGAACAAGTTATCCGATCCGAAAATCGCCTTCATAAGCAGTTGAATGATCGGATGGACACTATGCAAGCCACTCTACTTGCTCAAATCGATGCAAAAATAGACACTATGCAAGCCTGCCTTGGCACTCAACTCACTGAGGTCATCCTTCGGCTCAACCAAGGTGATGCCAAAAAGGGGGAAGAAGAGCAACGTAGAGCAGCAGAGGCAAGAAGACGTGAAGAAGAGTCCAGAAGAAAAGAAGAAGCCGACAGAAGAAGAAGAGAAGGCGATAGGTCAGGAGGAGCCAGTTGGTTCAAAAGATGAACAACTTATCTCTTCTTTACTTATCGCAGCCGCATCTTATTTTTTTTCTGTAGGTGTAATAAAAATGCTTATTGTACTTAATGAAATTCATTCTCTCAATGAAGTTCATTTTAATGCTTTCATATTGTTCTTGGAGCACTTAAGTTTTGTCATCACCAAAAAGGGGGAAATTGTTGAATCCGATATTTTGGTGATAACAAACAACAACTCAGTGTATAGGAATGTGCTGCCAACCATTGTATTTCAGGAATCTACTACAACTTCTACCGGAAGCTTGTCAACCGCCTTTGCTCTCGACCGGCTGAAGTCACAAGCCTATCGACTGGCTATCAAAACCAGCAGAGGATAAATCTATCTACCGGAAGCTTGTCAACCGCCTTTATCTCTCGACCGGTTGAAGTCACAAGCTTATCGACTGGTTATTCAAACCAGCAGAGGACAAATATCTCTACCGGTAGAATGCCAACTGCCTATCTAGATATCTCGAGACAAGTACCTGTGACAAGATGTTCTTTGCAGGATCTTTTATTAAAAGCAGAACCGGCGTTTCAGAAGATTTGTTGACTCCTGCAAATCAAGACAACAGGTTGTACCAAAATGGCAAAAACACAGAATGACTGCAGATAAAGCATTCGACCGTTTATTCCAGTTTTGGACCCTGGAAGTTGTCTGCAGTGTACGATCCTCATGCAGAATCATCAATGCATTTATGAGCATTAAATGTGCATTCAATGCAGCATCAGAACGTTCAAAATAAATACGTTGATGATTGACCTATAAAAAGGGAAGATTGCTCAAAAAGAGAACAACAAGAACAACAACAAGTGATACGAGACAACGAAGAGAGACAAGCAACTCAGAAAAATTTCAATCACTTGACTAATATCAGAAGTCCTCATCTGATATACTTGAGCACACTTACAAGATCATTCATCTGCTGCTCAAATAAACCCTCGCCTACAGTTCACATATCTGATCGTCAAGGATCATCCTAGGGTTTTCAAGCCTCTCGACCGCTCTGCAGTCTGAGAAGCTCAACTCAACTATACTCAGTGTTGAAGAGACTTGAAGCTGCTCTGAAAGCTTCCACTAGTCTGATAAGAACTGAGAATCTTATCTGTGTAAATCTAGGAGTTTCGGATTAGGCATTGGATAAGTCCTAAGTCTGAAGTGGGTGTATTACAAGACGTTGTAATAACCAAAGTCTTCTAGTGAATTCCTTCCTAAGTGGAAGAAGGGGAGACGTAGAAGGATTAAGCCTTCGAACTTCCATAAAATCGTGCTTTAGCATTTACTGCCATTTATCTTACATCCTGCTCATACATTGCATTATAAACTTTGCATCACTAAAACCTCTGAACTATTTCCGCACTATTTAAGTTGTTCAAAACGTTTTAGAAGTTGAGAAAACTGATTAAGTGAACTAAACCTCACTTGATCATTTAAAGAAGAAGAAGAAAAGTTTCAGAGTGTATTCACCCCCCCTCTACCCTCTGAACCGATCCCAACACCATGGTACCATGACGCTTGAGATACTGTGCGGTTTAAAATATTTGAGTTGCATAATTACCACCAGCTATAACTTTTGGTAAAACTACAACCACTTGGTCCTACATAGGGGTGCAAACGAATCGAACCTGTTCGTGAGCTTTTCGAACCATAATATTCGAACAATATTTCACGAATAGGTTCGAATATTTCGAACCGAACTCGAATTCGAACTTCCTTTCGAGCCGAGCTCGAGCCAAAATATTTGAAATTATTGAACTTCGAATCGAGCTCGAACTCGAATATACTTTTTTCTAGGCGAATTCGAGCCTTAAAATTTTACCATTATTTGGCTCGATTCGGTTCGTTTGTTCCCCTAGTCCTACATGAAGTAAATGCTTCAAATAGATATCTAAAAAATATTATTTATCTATTTGATGATACTCCTCTTGTTTTTCAATTTTATGATAATTTAAATTTCAAAAAAAAAATCTTACATAAAACTCAATATTAAATTTAGGAGCAAAAGATACTCATCAAACATAATGGTACTTTGATCATCATTTTAAATCAAAATTAAGCTACTAAAAGAAATTCCCATAAATAAATTAAATAACAATTGAGGTTAATTTAGGAACATGACAAATAATTTGATCATGTGTTTGTTTTTTTGGGCAAATTCGTAAATTTTTAAATCTAAATTAGGCTACTAAAAGAAATTCCCATAAATAAATTAAATAACAATTGAGGTTAATTTAGGAACATGACAAATAATTTGATCATGTGTTTGTTTTTTTGGGCAAATTCGTAAATTTTATAAAAGGTTAAATGTGTGTATGCCTATTAAATTTTTACAAAAGAAGCGTATGTTTTCAATATTTCACAAGGGTGTTCTGTGCAATAAAAATCTTATATGTAATGCCAAAATTATTATTTTTTTATTATAAATATGGAAAGAGTTGACTCATTTTATTGATAAAAATTTGTAAGACTGTCTCACGAGAAATCTAATTTTTTATTTTTTTTTTATGAATATCGGTTTAAGATTCTTTAAAAGGTATTTGATGGTTGAGTTGGCAATCGCACGTCTAAATTAATCAATCGAGTAACTTGTTATATGATAAAGTATGGAATTAACATAAAACAATGTAACTAATATTTTGGTCAAAGTAATATACAAAGCATGAAGTTGATAGTCAGAATTTGATAAATTAAAGAACATAAATGAGCACGATTAGAATTTCATTCTATAGGTTCGAGGCTAAAACTTATAACGCCTCTCTATCTTCCGTTTTTTGAATTTTTCATTACAAGATTTTGATTTTAATTTTTAACAATCATGTTGAATAATTCCAATCCTATTGAAGTCACACTCTTAATTAATTAGAACTTTTAGCACTCATCCCGATCCCACCACCTAAATTAGATAAGTTGAGTTTGTAATTTTTCAACCCATCAAAAAGTCGGTCCACCCCGACCTTAATTCGTTGTAATTATTATTTATTCATGTCGCATGCTTGAAATTAATATACAAGAAAAGCCTACAAGCATTAAGATTCCAAATAAACATAGTTTAATTCATAATTATTGTTAATTTTTGTAAATTTTACATTAAAATTGTGTTTGGATTGATAGATTTCAAACCCATAATTTCAAATTTATTCAAATATAATACGTTGTTTAAAAAGTAAGACCGTAAACTTCAAGTCCACCTGCACATAATCATTTAATTTATTATTTATTGTTAATTATGATGTATTTCAAAATGTTCACCCATTAATGGTTTCATTTGAAATTCATTCTACTCTGCATTACTAACGTGTAAACAAGTAATGTGTGAATTTAATATGTAATCTATTATTTCATTGTAAACAATAAAACTATAATCCAATTCATCAATCCAAACACAACTAAAGTTTATGAAAATTACAATTTTGGTCTCTTTTGAATCTTTTGAATCGCCTTTGATTGAAATTTGAAACCAAATTTTCGGGGAATTGATTATCTATATCTATATTATTATTATATAAAACTTGGACACTCTTTAATAGCTACTTTTGGTGTGTCAAGATGACACCAATTTTTTTTCTATTTTACCCCTATTCATTGAGAGTTCTCTGCACAGCTTCCTTTTTTTTAAAGACAAAGGGCAAAATAACATTTTGACAACTTTCATAATTCTAATTTCATCCCACGTCTCTCTCACATGTTTCCCAAAGAACGTTTTCTCCCAAATCAGAAATAAAAATAAATTTTATTAAAAAAATATTATAAAAACACGCAACGTGTGCTTCGGATCACTAGTATCATTTAAACGGCCTGGTTATAACTACGGCACGTGTGCAATTAATTTCCGCACCAATTTAGCACGAGACTTTCAAATTCTAATGATTGTAATGTTGCGAAATGATTTTAAATTTATGGATTTTAAACATATATTTTTGTTGTTTAGAGAAGTAATATTATAAAGTTTAAATTCACATTTTTTTTGTTTATATCATATTTCATGTTAATTAGAACAAATTTCAAGTTCAACTAATAAAGATATAATTTGAAATTCATTCTATTTAATTTATGTAAGAATAGGTAAAGTATGAATGAGTTTAGAATTTGATCAATTGTATTATTTTAACAATATTTTTTCCTCTATTTGAAATGCGCGCATAATTAAATGGAATTTTAGAGTCTGGGCTTGTAGCCCGATTGATCTTACATGTTCGCTAATTGACAGAGACTCGAGTTATAATTTTTTGAAGTGGGAACTAGATTTATTATAAATGGAATTTTTTTTCTGAAAGTTTTGAATGGATTTCAAACTTCAAATTTTAAAATAAAGGACATAGATTATCTAAACTATATTACACCTAAATTTCAGGAAATTGAACCCATTTTTAAACCAGTTTCGATAGTTCAGTTTCATAATATTTATGTACTTTTCAATTTATATACACCCCAACAAAAAGTTGCATCATGCATGCATAATAAGCAAATATCAAATATGTTTTAAGCATAAATCTTAGAGATTATAAAAATCTATCACAAAATCCAAGGTAAATCTCTGTCTATCAAAGTATATATTTAATATTATCATTAAAATATTTAAACATACGTATGCACTTTTTTACTAATTGAATTGTGATCACAAAATATATTAAAATATTAATTAATTAACTATTTATTTTTTAAAAAATTTAATTTTTCAATAAATAATCAATTATTTTTTTATTGATATTTAATATTATTTTGTATTTTTATAATATTAAGGTCAATAAATTTAAGTATCTACGACCTACAAACTAATAAATTTAAATATAAATTAATAATTACACTATCATGTAATTCTGAATTTTAAGTAAGAATGGCTAATGAAAAATTAGTAGATTTCAATATAATTGTTTTTTATATAAAAAAGTATGATGACTTTAGTAAAAATCATATTTTATAAATTTTTTAATAAATATAATGCAGACGCAGTTTTTGCTACTTTTTCCTGAGAAAATTAAAAAAATATATATATGTCATTTCATTCCAATGCTAATTAAGTTATTTTTCAAAATAATAATATATATAAACAAAACAATCGTCTCGATTTCTAAGCCCACCCCTCCTCGATCCCTTCCCCGACCATCATGCCGCCGAGTCTCCGCCTCATAGCCACCACCATCATCGCCGTATTCCTCCGCCTACCTCCCCTATCGGCAGCTGACCTCCACCTATTCCGCGAAGCCCCCGCATTCCGCAACGGAATCTCATGCCCGCCGCCGCATGACACCTCCACCACCGTGCACATAGCAATGACTCTAGACTACTCCACCCCCTACCTCCGCGGCTCCGTCGCCGCCGTGCTTTCCGTTCTCCAACACTCCACCTGCCCAGAAAACACTTTCTTCCACTTCTTCGCCATACCCAGCCACCATCCCCACCTCCACAAAACCATCGCCTCCACCTTCCCTTACCTCCACTTCCACCTCTACTCCTTCGATCCCACCACCGTCACCCACCTCATCTCCACCTCCATCCGCCGCGCCCTCGACGAACCCCTCAACTACGCCCGAATCTACATCGCCGACCTCCTCCCCTCCTCCGCCTCCCGCATTATCTACCTCGACTCCGACATCATCGTCATCGACGACATCGCCAAACTCTGGAGAATCAACCTCAGCCCACACATCCTCGGCGCGCCGGTGTACTGCCACGCGAACTTCAGCCATTATTTCACCTCCAAATTCTGGTCAAACCCATCATTATCCTCCACATTCAAAGGACGGTCGCCTTGCTACTTCAACACCGGAGTAATGGTGATCGATTTGATGAAGTGGCGGAAACAGGGCTGCACACAGAAGCTCGAATACTGGATGAAGATACAAAAAAGTTACAGAATCTACGAATTGGGCTCCCTGCCGCCATTTTTGCTCGTTTTCGCCGGAAATGTTGAAGAAGTGGAGCACAGATGGAATCAACATGGGCTCGGAGGAGATAATCTTGAAGGATTGTGCAGAGATCTGCATCCGGGTCCAGTGAGCTTGCTACACTGGAGTGGCAAAGGGAAGCCATGGCTGCGGCTTGATGCTAAAATGGCTTGTACTCTGGATAATCTTTGGGCTCCCTACGATTTGTTCAGACATGAATATTTGTTTTCCGATGACTGAGAATATGGGAGTGTCGGTGGGAGACAGAGAGGGAAGGGACGTGAAATGACGGATTTGGACAAGAGTGGGTGAAATATCGTGAGGTGGGATAAGGGGTGAAATTGGAAATTCTGGGTGGGTAATAATAAAAATAAAGTACTATAATACAATATTATTGCTTGAAAATTTGGTAAAACTTACAAGGAATCCAACGGCGGCGGCGGCGGCCGTGATCGACGGCGGAGAGGCGGTGGGTTTAGTTTGTTGAGCAATAAAATCTTATGTTTAGTGAAAGTGGATGGATATGAATTAATATTCTCATGTTGCTATCAGATGTTGTCTCGATGTTGATGGTGTTACATGGTGGGGTATAAAACGTATCCATGTGTGTGTACCTTGTATTGTACATACATTCATTCATGTATATTTAAGTTTTTTTTTTATAAAGTAAATACCTCGTATTTTTAATTTCGTTAATTCTACGTTATTTGAAGGGTAAATTCGCATTAGTACCTTTAGTCCCCTGTTAGAAAAATATTTGTTTCAACTTCCTGGGCCCACATTTTTTTTTCGGATAAAAATGAGTACAAAACATTGAAAATAAGGTACGAATATATGATATTCCAGTACAAAACATTGAAAATCTGGTATAAAAACTAAAATTTTGAGTATAAAATTAACATGAAAATTTTTATTAATAAGAAAAATATGTCATTAATATTAATATTTTTAGTATTCAAAAATCATATATTTGTACCAGATCTAACACATTTCGTACTCAAAAAACATATATTAGTGCTCTATTTCTGATATTTTGTACCCATTTTCATCAAAACATACAATTTGTCATTAATGTCAATATTTATCTATATATTTAAGTACTCAAAAATCATACATTTATACCAGATTTTCAATGTTTTGTACTGGAATATCATGTATTCGTACCTTATTTTTAATGTTTTGTACTGATTTTCATCCGAGAAAAAAATGTGGGCCCATGGAGTTTAAACAACATTTTTTTGACGGGGACTAAACATGTATATTTGTTTGGGTTTAGGTACTGAATGATACTTTACCCTTATTTGAAATTGTTTTTAGTTTATATATCAAGAACGTTTTCTGAACCGTTGCAAAAATCGTCGCAAAACCTGTTTAACCTCGGTTATGGCTATTTTTTTTGTAATGGATATTAGTATTACACTAATTTATTTCCATGTCTTCGATCAATTGCGCTTGGACTGATGTTGTGAGACCTCTGTACCACATGAAAAAAATGAAAGCTTTAAAATGAGTTTAAAATAGGCTACAATGGACTTCTATAGCAACTTGGGTTAATCATTTTTGTAAATCGATGACGAATACGAAGTAGTTGTTATAGGAGCCCATTGTGCAGTCGCGCAGACACGAGCCTGGGCTTGGGGCGTGACAGATGTCACTATAACGACCCTTGCTGTTCCGATTAATTGTGTTTTAAATTGATAAAATTCATGTGTTTTCACGATGATTAATTTATAATCTACATGATTTTTTTTGAATATATATAATCTATAAATTTATTTATTACTAACCCATTTATTTGTATCATTATTCGTTTTCATCTGAGTTTTTTTACGAAATGGGCTGAGCTCGGTCCACTGTTACGGACCATAAAATAGAATAGGCCCATCACGTACGTAAAGCCTTTCCGATATAAATAAAACCACATGAAGATTAATTAACCTCATTAAACATTATATTTATTTCGAGGATTGAATAATTACAAAGATGTCAGGTTTTGCCTTTATATTTTGGAATCTTAAGCGTCTTAAAATCATTTTAGTTCTCAATTTCAGGTCAGTCTCCATAAAATGGAGGTTCTAAGTGAATTTTCAAGAAAATGTTATATATAATTTTTTAAACTAATAATTATTTAATAAACTAAATAAGACAATGAAATCCCTAATCTCATTAGTTAGAGATCAAATTCGAATAATCTAACTTAACTGACTGGATTTAACAAAAGTGTTATGATATGATTTTGAATATAGATGATTATCAACATAGATTTTTGGTTAAGATAGATATCTCAATTTTATTTATCTACATATTTGTATCTTGTAATTGTACCCTATAAATAGGGGTTCTCAGTTATGAATAAAATAATTATGAGTCATTCTCGAAACTCGCTTTTCTCTCTTCTCTCTTTCATTATTAAATTTATAACACGTTATCAGCACGAATACTTTATATTTTAATTTGTTCTCTTGAAGAGCACAACATATTATTGAAAATATCATATTTATGATATATAGACATTGATGCTCCAAAAGTAGCACAATTTATAGTATAGTGTTGATGTTCTTGAAGCAACACAACTTTTTGTTGATGTTATTGCTTTTGAAATTGCAAAAAAATTTAGTTTCATGTTGATGCTTGTAGCATACCATAAATTTATATTGACTATCTATTCAGATCTATTATTTAAGATCTGAAATATAATAATTTTCAATATTCTTGAAAAATATTTATTAAAGATATAGAATGATAAATTTTCTTGAAGAATATGAATATCAAATATGAATTATGATATCTATAAGATTTATAATCAAATATATTCAATACTCCTGAAGAACAATGAGATAAGATCTAAGATCTTTATAAATATTTTTGAAAATATTGATATTAGATCTAATATCAAAAAATATTTCAGGAGAATATTAATTTGATTATAGATATATATTATTGATTACTCTCGAAGAAATATTATATTATTTACCGATATTTCCGAAAACTATTGCTTTTTACATCAGATCTGTCAATATTCCAGAATATTATTGATATGATATCTATCAGTATTCGTGACGAATATTTATCAAAGATAGAAAATCTATCAATATTTCTGAAAAAAAAATATTGATTTTATATCTAAACATTTCTGAAGAAAATTTGAGCTAAAATTTAAAGATCTAATACCGATATATCATCTAAAAATTGTCAATATCCTGAAGATATTGATTATTGAATATAAATATTCCTGAAGGATATTGATTCACAATAAAAAAAATAATATCGATATTCTTAAATTTAGTGATATAGTGCATAAGATTTGTTAATGTTTTCGAATAATATTAAAACAACATACAAATATGTTAATATTCTCGAAGAATATTGATTTATTGTGAATTATAAATATATATTTATGTTGTTTTCTCGATAAACGCATATTATAATAAATATTTATTTATATATTCAATTATGATCCAGAAGTAGTATAATTCATAAGATTTATATCGATATAAGATCTATCAACATTCATGAATAATATTGACATAAAATAAACAATCTATCAATATTTTTGAAAATTATTGATTAGGTTTATCATCAATCATGAATAAAATCGATAAAGATATATCTATATATATTCATGTATAATATTGATATAAAATCTAAAGATTTATCAATATTTCTGAAGAATATTGATACAAGATATAGTATATATCAATTTTCTTGAAGAATATTGATGAAAAATAGAAGATGCATAATATTCTCAAAAATGTTGATTTAAAATTTATCAATATTCTTGAAAAATATTTAACTAATATGCAAAGTCTATTGATATATATCATGAATGATATTGATATAATATATAAGATTTGATCGTATCTTGGAAGAATATTGATCAATGATTTAAAATTTGTTAATATTTCTGAATAATATTAAACTTTATACTTCCGATATATTTATCAAAATTCTTGAAGAATATTGTTTGAGATCAAAATTTTGTCAATATTTCTGAAAAATATTGATCTATAATTAACAATAAAATTATTAAATAAAGAGCGATTAATATTGAAAGTCGCCTGATTGATGTGATTCATTCCCTGAAGTGAATGAAAATAGTTTATATGTTGTGTCATGTGTAGATTAAATTTTCAAAGAATATGATTTTTTTTATTTCACTAGAAGTGGAATATATAAAGATTACAAAATATCGGCATGAATATTTAGAAACGGTATGTTTCAAGTATTCTAAAAAAAAATATTCATACCTGTAGTACGATAAATAAATAAAAAATATCGTAATCAAATATTGTACTAGATGTACATTGATTTCTCATATCCCTATTTACAGAATAACGTACCTGAAGTACGTTAAAAGATTTTACAAGTTTCAGTGAAATAAATTTCTGGGGCAATTGTTACATACTCAAAATAATATTTCCATCCTAACCTAAATGGATTTATTAAATGATTCAGAAGATCATTAAGGTTTTGTCATTTCAAAAAAATACTAATTCACCCGCAGTGAATTAAGATATAAGGACTCAAATGAGTCGATATTTATATTTGACATATGAGGTATAAGAAGTTACTAAATCGTACATGAAGTACGTTAAAAGGATCTATATCAAACATGATACATAATTTGTGGAGTAAATTGATTACTACCCAAATTATGTTTTCAAAATAACTTAACATAGATGCATTAAAGTTCGAGAGAATCATTTGATTATCATGAAAAATGACGTGTTTGATAGTATTTGAGTTTTTGGAATCCAAAGACAATATTCACTCAATATAGTATATCATTACAAAATTGTTATAGAAGAGTTAATATTCATTTCTTAAAGAAAAACATGACATTATTGTTAATAATGAATATTATTCTTATGTCTCATAGATAAATATAATATCAAGACATTTGATCTAGTAGATATCAAAATAAAATTGAGTGGTGCACAAACTCAATTTCTCAAAAATAGTATTGTATCAATGTCAGTATGATAAAATAGACATCACAATAAACCAAGAGGTTATTGACATTTTAATTTACTGATATTGTAAACATAAAGTTTATTAATATCGTAAATAAAAGTTTGTTGATGTCATAGACTTAAATTTTGTATCGCAAACTAGAAGTTTACATACCTATAAAACTTATTGATACAAATACTTTCATAGTGTGGCATATTTGATTGGTTTTGACATCCCAATTATATAATAAATTGTTGATAGTATACAAGGATATTATCCAATTAACCAGAAGTTCTTGGATTAATAAATAAGATGATTCTATAATTAATTCAAGAATTTTTATGTGTTAATAGTATAGCTATCAATAGTTCAATTGGAACCGAATCCCTATATTTTCTGGAATAAAAAGTAATTATAAACGTGTGTCCACGACTCGCAACCTGATGTTTGCGAAGATATTTACTAAGAATAATTTCCAGAATATACAATCAGTAAAAATGGTTTAGTTGATTAATTATCAAATGTCTCTAATCAACTAATAGACCATAGATTTTGAAAATAATGCGTCATATTTTGGGATGTGATATGTTGCCTGCAGCAAATATTGTAAATATTATGCCAACTAATGACAAACGCATAAAGCTTTCCTCCTAAACTAGCGTTCCTCGAGGGACCACATAGATCTAGGTGGAGAAGTTCAAGGGGCATAGAAGTGGATACAAAATTTTTGCTTTTAAAAGATTCCCTTGTATGTTTGCCAAATTGACACGCATCACAAACAGAATCAAGTTTCAAATCAAGTTTTGGCATACCAACGACTAAGTCAAGTTTTAAAAGTTTTTTGATGGTACTAGGACCAACATGACCCAATCGTCTATGCCAAAGAATGTTGTCATCAACATTCACGGATACAAGGCTTTTTATATTTGATAAAGATAAATTATTTAAAGAGACCTTGTAAACGTTCTCACTTCTATATCCTTTGAAATTTATGGATTTGTCACTAATAAATGATACAGTGCAGTGTTGGAGAGTGAATTTGACTTCATAACCTCTATCGCACAATTGACTTATGCTTAGTAGATTATGCTTAAGTCCTTTCACTAGGAGTACATCATCAATTAGACAAGAATTAGATATACCTATTGAGCCGATGCCTTCAATTACTCCTTTGCTGTTGTCTCCAAAAGTGACAGTCCCCTTCTCCTTTGGTTTGATTGATTGAAAAAGATCCTTGTTCCCCGTCATATGTCTAGAACATCCACTGTCTAGATACCATATGCTAGGGAGAGCATTTTTCTTGTTTCCCTGAAAATAATTGATTTTGGTACCCTTTAGTTCTTTTGGGTCCACAATGTTAGAAAAGAGAGATACAAAATAGACTTCTAAGAGTTCAGTCTCTCATAGCAACATCATCGCCACTTTCCAAGAGTGCTCCCAGTAGTAGGTAGGGCATATGGCCACTTTAAAAACCTATTTCCTTGGACAGAGCAACGTTCAACAGGGAGACCAGCCGCAAGTCAAGGCATTTTTAAGCCGGTCTATATTGAACTCCCTTAGATTTTGATCTCATAATGCCGACTAATGAGTTGTTAAGTACTCTTAGGCCTCCATTTCATATAGCTCTTTTGAACATATTGATATTTCAATGATCTGCATTTATGTCTAACATGACCAGATTTGCAACAATAAGAACAAGTAGGGGTTGATCTCATTTTAGCTTTAGCTATTAGACTAGCAAAGTCTATAGATTTTTTACCATAGCCTATTCCTCCCTTATCAAAGCTACATTTCTGCATGCTAAGTAGGTTGTTCAATTTATTGCTACTCACATTGAATTTATCGAAAGATTTTTCTAAGTGATCTAAGTCATCCTTAAGTCTAAGGTTATCATGCTCCTTAGTTTCTAATTCCTTTTTAAGATTTCTATTCTCTTTTCTAAGAACCTTAACCATATCAAACATATCTTTATAAGCATGTAAGAGTTCATCGTAAGTAGGTACCTCGTCATCGTCGTCAGAGACGATGTCATCACTTTTAGCCATTAAGCAGAAGTTTGCTTCCTCGTCGTCGTCGTCGCTATCACTCCAGGTAGCTAGTAGGGCTTTCTTCTTTCCTTTGTCCACTTTCTTCTTGAGTGGGCATTCATTGGCGTAGTGACCTTGTTGTTGACAGTTGTAGCAGGTCACTTCTTTCTCAGGTTTCTTGTCCTTTTTGAATTTGTTTCCTCGCATGAATTTCTTGAATTTTCTTGCGAAGAGAGCCATGTCATCATCGTCATCTTCTTCGACTTGTGTAGTCAAGGCTATCCCTTTGTGCTTGACATCTTCTTTCTTTGATTCTTTTCTTGTGGACACTTCTAACTCATGGGTTTTTAGGGTCCCATGTAGTTGATCAAGATCATAGGCGGCAGTGTCCCCTTTGTTGGATTCGATGATGGCGGTTCTCTTTGCATCCCATTCTTTTGGTAGGGCACGAAGAGCTCTCCTCCAAACTTGCTTGGTAGGATATTGTTCTCCCAATTGTGCTAACTCATTGATGATTTGAGTAAGCCTTCGGAACATGGTGTCAACATCTTCGTTGGATTCCATCTCAAATGTTTCGTATTTGAGTTGGAGTAAGTCGATCTTTGTTTCTTTCACTTGGTTGGTGCCTTCGTGACATATCTCTAGCTTGTCCCATATCTCTTTAGCAGATGAGCACATCGATATCTGGTTGTACTCGTTCATATCTAAGGAACAATGCAAGATATTCATAGCTTTAGCATTTTGCGAAATTAATTTCTTGTCCTCTTTTGAAAAGTCATCCATTCCCTTAGGAATTTCAACCCCATCAACTATTTTCATAGGTGTATAGGGACCTTTCACCGTCACTTTCCATAGGTCATAGTCTACGGATTGGATATATAGGGACATACGATTTTTCCAATACCCGTAGTTTATGCCATTAAAAAGAGGAGGACGATTAGTAGATTGCCCTTGAGCATAATCACTCGCTAGGTTTGCCATAAAAAGGATTTGAAAAGTATTTTCAAATGGCTCTGATACCACTTGTTAGAACCTAATGGGGGGGGATTTAGGTTCTATTGGCAACTTTAGCAATTTAAAGTGATTATGCAAGTACGCAAGCGGAAGACTTAAGCAATCAAATAAATAAGTGCGGTAAATAAATACGTAATGTAAATAAAGCAGTAAAAGGGATAAGAGATGTTTATGGAAGTTCGACGATAAATCGTCTACGTCTCCCCTTCTTGGTTAAGTCGATTAACCAAGGATCCACTAGCACTTCGAACGTCTTGGCCTTGATGGCTCCAAGGATAGCCTTACAACTTGACACGATCACCGCGCCGATACAACTCAACACTCTTGGCCTTAAGGGCTCCAAGGATAGCCTCAACACAACACTTGGCTTCACACTCAAGTGCTTACAACGATAGCACAACACACTTGACTTCACACTCAAGTGTTTACAACAATAGCACAACCAACTCACAAACTATTTTTACAAACACTCTCAAATATATCACACAAACACTTTGATAGTGAGAAATTGCTTGCAAAGGAGAGAAGAGATGAGTTGGGATGTCTCTAAATGGTCTTGGCAAGCCTCTATTTATAGTTGGCAAAGATTTGAATTTGAATTTGTGTGCTTGGAGCGTTTATTGGGAAGCCAAGGAGTAGAGACAAAGTGTAGGCGCCGCTGCCTTCTTTTTCCAGCACTGAGCAGCTTTTGTGGAAAAATCATATCTTCCAATCTAACCGTTGGATTGATCTGCAATTTAAACTGAAGCTTTAAAACATCTGGATCTTCAATCTGAACGGTGGAGATTTGATTCTAACGAGTCAAACATTTCCAGTAAATCTCGGAAGTCGCAAAATCACGTTCTCGCTTTTGTTCTGAGCATTACTTTTCGAAAATTCGAATCTCACAATCCATCCGTTGGATTGGCCTGAAATTAACACACAACCTTTGTAACATCCTGATATTGATCATGATTGGTGGAGATTGGATTTGGATGCCTCCATCGATTCCAGTAGTCTTCTGAATCCGATACTTCAGCAGTTAGCTCTTTGCAGAAATAGCTACTGTTCAACATATTTGCAAAAATCATAACTCCATATCCAGCCGTTGGATTGATTTGAAATTTGGATACAAACTTTAAAACATCATAGAAATCCATGTGATCGGTGAAGATCGGATTTTAATAACCGAAGCATTCCCAGTTATTTTCTGAAGTTGAGTCTTCATAGTTCATTCCTTGCAGAAGTAAGTACTGTGCAGCTTTGTTAAAAAAACTCATATCTCCATATCCAGCCGTTGGATTGCTATGAAATTTGGAGAGAAGCTTGAGAACATCCTGATCTTGATTTTCATTGTTGGAGATCTGATTTGGATGACCGGAAAGTGCCCGGTGAATTTTGCAAGTTTCTGCTTTATAATATTGGCTTGTCCTTGTCCATTTCTTTTACAACTTCAAAGTAACTTCCAAGAATTTGATTGTTAATATGATCTAATCTGCAAAGTCTCACTTTAAATGGTTAGTAACAATTAACCGAGTTTTATAATCATCAAAACATAATAATATGAGATTTGTTAATGCATTAAAAACATTAATCTCATAACACGAGATTTGTATGCGTTTAAGGCGTAACAATCTCCCCCTTTTTGATGATCACAAAACTTGGTTAAATAGGAGAAATAAATGTACAATATTAAATAAATAATTTAAATTTGCACAATATAATTGCATGAATAAAACTCCTCCTAAATTAAACAATTAGTTAAGAAGAGTTTGTTTATCAAATAACCAATTTTTTTATTCTCTATGCATTTAAGCAAACTAACTCTCCCCCTTAGTTAAAGTATTTAACCAAACTAATTCTCCCCCTTTTTGTGATAATCAAAAAGACTGGAAAAATAAATGCAAAACATGATAATTAAATATGATTTCTAAAAAGCAACACATAAATTTCACATAAAATGTGAGCTTTATAACTTTGAATAAATACAATTAATTTGTATTATCCAAAATTAAGTTGCTCAAATTTTATATTAAGCTCCCCCTTAATATGACATTAAATTTATTTATGTCCACAAGTGATTACAACTCAATCATGCCAAGTTCACCACGCAAACGAATAAACGTATTTTCATCTAGTGGTTTTGTAAAAATATCGGCAATTTGATTTTTAGTGTCAACATATTGAAGTTCAACTTCATTTCGTTCGATGTGGTCACGAATAAAATGATGACGAATGTCAATATGTTTGGTGCGCGAATGTTGAATCGGATTCTTTGTAAGACATATGGCGCTAGTGTTGTCACAGAAAATAGGGATTTTTGAAAAAGAGACGCCATAGTCGAGCAATTGATGCTTCATCCAAAGAATTTGCGCACAACAACTACCGGCAGCCATATATTCGGCTTCGGTCGTTGATAACGCAACACAGTTTTGCTTTTTGGAAAACCAAGAAACCAAACAGTTTCCTAAAAAGAAACAGGTTCCACTAGTGCTTTTCCGGTCCACCTTATATCCACCAAAGTCGGCATCGCAATAATCTTTTAAATCAAAGAAAGAATTTTTCGAATACCACAAGCCGAGATTTGGAGTATTTGAAAGATATTTGAAAATGCGTTTTAAGGCGAACAAATGTGATTCCTTTGGACATGATTGAAATCGTGCACACAAGCAAACACTAAACATAATGTCCGGTCTACTAGCAGTAGCATATAATAAGGAGCCAATCATACTACGAAAGGAAGATTGATCTACAGTTTTACCATTTTTATCCTTGTCGAGTCTGATTGCTGTGCTCATCGGTGTGGATGATGATTTTGTGTTCTCCAGTCCAAACTTCTTTAGAATCTCCTTGATGTATTTGCTTTGGTTCACAAAGAACCCATCCTTGCACTGTTTGATTTGTAATCCGAGGAAATAGTTAAGTTCCCCCATCATACTCATCTCGAAGTGTTCCTGCATCAACTTAGAGAATTCTTGACAAAGAGTTTCATTAGTAGAACCAAAAATTATGTCATCAACATAAATTTGCACAATTAATAAATCATCTTTGTCATGTTTGGTAAACAAAGTAATATCAACAATTCCTCTAGTAAAGCCATTGGTAATAAGGAAAGAAGAGAGTTTTTCATACCAAGCTCGAGGAGCTTGTTTCAATCCATACAAAGCTTTGTTGAGTCTATATACGTGATCAGATAACAAATTATCAACAAAGCCATCAGGTTGTTCAATATAGACCTCTTCTTTCAAATCACCATTCAAGAAAGTACTTTTAACATCCATCTGAAATAATTTAAAATTTCTAGAGCATGCAAAAGCAAGTAACATACGAATGGATTCAAGACGGGAAACAGGAGCATAAGTCTCATCATAATCAATGCCTTCTTCTTGACTATATCCTTTAGCTACGAGCCTAGCCTTGTTTCTAGTGATGGTGCCATGCTCATCAAGTTTATTTCTAAACACCCATTTAGTACCTATCACAGGTCTATCATGCGGCCTAGAAACAAGATCTCAAACATTATTGCGTTTAAATTCATTTAACTCATCTTGCATAGCAATAATCCAGGAATCATCAAGTAAAGCATCATCAACACATTTTGGCTCAACATGAGAAACAAAAGCAAGATGATTACAAATATTATTGAGAGAAGAGCGAGTAGATACTCCCTTTGATGGACTTCCAATTATCAGATCTTTAGGATGATCTTTGTGATGTGTCCATTCCTTAGGAAGTGGTGTTTCCTCAACTGTAGCATCTATATCATTTAAGCTTGAGGAAACCATCTCTTCTTCAAGTATTTCTATATCATCATTGTTAGTGCGAGAAATATTTAACAAAGATTCATCAAATATAACATGCATTGATTCTTCAACAAGTAAGGTGCGCTTATTGAATACTCTATAAGCCTTACTTGTAGTAGAATACCCTAGAAAAATACCTTTATCGGATTTGGCATCAAATTTGCCAAGGTTGTCCTTACCATTGTTGTGAATGAAGCACTTAGAACCAAAAGCCCAAAAGAATGAAATGTTAGGCTTTCTCTCCCTCCATAACTCGTATGGAGTTTTCTTGAGAATTGGCCTTATTGATACGCGATTGATGATGTAACAGGCAGTGTTCATTGCTTCAGCCCAAAAATATTTTGGTAGAGAATGCTCACATAACATGGTCCTTGCAATCTCTACTAGTGTCCTATTTTTCCACTCAACGACCCCGTTTTGTTGAGGAGTCCTAGGACAAGAAAAATTGTGACCGATGCCTTTTTCTATACAAAAGTTTGAAAAATTCTCATTTTGAAATTCAGTTCCGTGGTCACTACGGATCTGTTTTATTGAAAGATTTTTCTCATTCTCAACTCGTTTAGCAAAAGTTTTAAAATACTCAAAGGCATCATTTTTGTGAGCTAAAAACAATGTCCACGTGTAACGTGAAAAATCATCTACAATGACAAACGCATAAAGCTTTCCTCCTAAACTAGCGTTCCTCGAGGGACCACATAGATCTAGGTGGAGAAGTTCAAGGGGCATAGAAGTGGATACAAAATTTTTGCTTTTAAAAGATTCCCTTGTATGTTTGCCAAATTGACACGCATCACAAACAGAATCAAGTTTCAAATCAAGTTTTGGCATACCAACGACTAAGTCAAGTTTTAAAAGTTTTTTGATGGTACTAGGACCAACATGACCCAATCGTCTATGCCAAAGAATGTTGTCATCAACATTCACGGATACAAGGCTTTTTATATTTGATAAAGATAAATTATTTAAAGAGACCTTGTAAACGTTCTCACTTCTATATCCTTTGAAATTTATGGATTTGTCACTAATAAATGATACAGTGCAGTGTTGGAGAGTGAATTTGACTTCATAACCTCTATCGCACAATTGACTTATGCTTAGTAGATTATGCTTAAGTCCTTTCACTAGGAGTACATCATCAATTAGACAAGAATTAGATATACCTATTGAGCCGATGCCTTCAATTACTCCTTTGCTGTTGTCTCCAAAGGTGACAGTCCCCTTCTCCTTTGGTTTGATTGATTGAAAAAGATCCTTGTTCCCCGTCATATGTCTAGAACATCCACTGTCTAGATACCATATGCTAGGGATAGCATTTTTCTTGTTTCCCTGAAAATAATTGATTTTGGTACCCTTTAGTTCTTTTGGGTCCACAATGTTAGAAAAGAGAGATACAAAATAGACTTCTAAGAGTTCAGTCTCTCATAGCAACATCATCGCCACTTTCCAAGAGTGCTCCCAGTAGTAGGTAGGGCATATGGCCACTTTAAAAACCTATTTCCTTGGACAAAGCAACGTTCAACAGGAAGACCAGCCGCAAGTCAAGGCATTTTTAAGCCGGTCTATATTGAACTCCCTTAGATTTTGATCTCATAATGCCGACTAATGAGTTGTTAAGTACTCTTAGGCCTCCATTTCATATAGCTCTTTTGAACATATTGATATTTCAATGATCTGCATTTATGTCTAACATGACCAGATTTGCAACAATAAGAACAAGTAGGGGTTGATCTCATTTTAGCTTTAGCTATTAGACTAGCAAAGTCTATAGATTTTTTACCATAGCCTATTCCTCCCTTATCAAAGCTACATTTCTGCATGCTAAGTAGGTTGTTCAATTTATTGCTACTCACATTGAATTTATCGAAAGATTTTTCTAAGTGATCTAAGTCATCCTTAAGTCTAAGGTTATCATGCTCCTTAGTTTCTAATTCCTTTTTAAGATTTCTATTCTCTTTTCTAAGAACCTTAACCATATCAAACATATCTTTATAAGCATGTAAGAGTTCATCGTAAGTAGGTACCTCGTCATCGTCGTCAGAGACGATGTCATCACTTTTAGCCATTAAGCAGAAGTTTGCTTCCTCGTCGTCGTCGTCGCTATCACTCCAGGTAGCTAGTAGGGCTTTCTTCTTTCCTTTGTCCACTTTCTTCTTGAGTGGGCATTCATTGGCGTAGTGACCTTGTTGTTGACAGTTGTAGCAGGTCACTTCTTTCTCAGGTTTCTTGTCCTTTTTGAATTTGTTTCCTCGCATGAATTTCTTGAATTTTCTTGCGAAGAGAGCCATGTCATCATCGTCATCTTCTTCGACTTGTGTAGTCAAGGCTATCCCTTTGTGCTTGACATCTTCTTTCTTTGATTCTTTTCTTGTGGACACTTCTAACTCATGGGTTTTTAGGGTCCCATGTAGTTGATCAAGATCATAGGCGGCAGTGTCCCCTTTGTTGGATTCGATGATGGCGGTTCTCTTTGCATCCCATTCTTTTGGTAGGGCACGAAGAGCTCTCCTCCAAACTTGCTTGGTAGGATATTGTTCTCCCAATTGTGCTAACTCATTGATGATTTGAGTAAGCCTTCGGAACATGGTGTCAACATCTTCGTTGGATTCCATCTCAAATGTTTCGTATTTGAGTTGGAGTAAGTCGATCTTTGTTTCTTTCACTTGGTTGGTGCCTTCGTGACATATCTCTAGCTTGTCCCATATCTCTTTAGCAGATGAGCACATCGATATCTGGTTGTACTCGTTCATATCTAAGGAACAATGCAAGATATTCATAGCTTTAGCATTTTGCGAAATTAATTTCTTGTCCTCTTTTGAAAAGTCATCCATTCCCTTAGGAATTTCAACCCCATCAACTATTTTCATAGGTGTACAGGGACCTTTCACCGTCACTTTCCATAGGTCATAGTCTACGGATTGGATATATAGGGACATACGATTTTTCCAATACCCGTAGTTTATGCCATTAAAAAGAGGAGGACGATTAGTAGATTGCCCTTGAGCATAATCACTCGCTAGGTTTGCCATAAAAAGGATTTGAAAAGTATTTTCAAATGGCTCTGATACCACTTGTTAGAACCTAATAGGGGGGGGGGGATTTAGGTTCTATTGGCAACTTTAGCAATTTAAAGTGATTATGCAAGTACGCAAGCGGAAGACTTAAGCAATCAAATAAATAAGTGCGGTAAATAAATACGTAATGTAAATAAAGCAGTAAAAGGGATAAGAGATGTTTATGGAAGTTCGACGATAAATCGTCTACGTCTCCCCTTCTTGGTTAAGTCGATTAACCAAGGATCCACTAGCACTTCGAACGTCTTGGCCTTGATGGCTCCAAGGATAGCCTTACAACTTGACACGATCACCGCGCCGATACAACTCAACACTCTTGGCCTTAAAGGCTCCAAGGATAGC
This sequence comes from Henckelia pumila, assembly GCF_033568475.1. Classification (NCBI taxonomy): domain Eukaryota; kingdom Viridiplantae; phylum Streptophyta; class Magnoliopsida; order Lamiales; family Gesneriaceae; genus Henckelia; species Henckelia pumila. The sequence goes on from NC_133120.1 coordinate 119,986,592, forward strand.
CTCAACACAACACTTGGCTTCACACTCAAGTGCTTACAACGATAGCACAACACACTTGACTTCACACTCAAGTGTTTACAACAATAGCACAACCAACTCACAAACTATTTTTACAAACACTCTCAAATATATCACACAAACACTTTGATAGTGAGAAATTGCTTGCAAAGGAGATAAGAGATGAGTTGGGATGTCTCTAAATGGTCTTGGCAAGCCTCTATTTATAGTTGGCAAAGATTTGAATTTGAATTTGTGTGCTTGGAGCGTTTATTGGGAAGCCAAGGAGTAGAGACAAAGTGTAGGCGCCGCTGCCTTCTTTTTCCAGCACTGAGCAGCTTTTGTGGAAAAATCATATCTTCCAATCTAACCGTTGGATTGATCTGAAATTTAAACTGAAGCTTTAAAACATCTGGATCTTCAATCTGAACGGTGGAGATTTGATTCTAACGAGTCAAACATTTCCAGTAAATCTCGGAAGTCGCAAAATCACGTTCTCGCTTTTGTTCTGAGCATTACTTTTCAAAAATTCGAATCTCACAATCCATCCGTTGGATTGGCCTGAAATTAACACACAACCTTTGTAACATCCTGATATTGATCGTGATTGGTGGAGATTGGATTTGGATGCCTCCATCGATTCCCGTAGTCTTCTGAATCCGATACTTCAGCAGTTAGCTCCTTGCAGAAATAGCTACTGCTCAACATATTTGCAAAAATCATAACTCCATATCCAGCCGTTGGATTGATTTGAAATTTGGATACAAACTTTAAAACATCATAGAAATCCATGTGATCGGTGAAGATCGGATTTTAATAACCGAAGCATTCCCAGTTATTTTCTGAAGTTGAGTCTTCATAGTTCATTCCTTGCAGAAGTAAGTACTGTGCAGCTTTGTTAAAAAAACTCATATCTCCATATCCAGCCGTTGGATTGCTATGAAATTTGGAGAGAAGCTTGAGAACATCCTGATCTTGATTTTCATTGTTGGAGATCTGATTTGGATGACCGGTAAGTGCCCGGTGAATTTTGCAAGTTTCTGCTTTATAATATTGGCTTGTCCTTGTCCATTTCTTTTACAACTTCAAAGTAACTTCCAAGAATTTGATTGTTAATATGATCTAATCTGCAAAGTCTCACTTTAAATGGTTAGTAACAATTAACCGAGTTTTGTAATCATCAAAACATAATAATATGAGATTTGTTAATGCATTAAAAATATTAATCTCATAACACGAGATTTATATGCGTTTAAGGCGTAACATATTATATTCATTAATGAATGTTTGGTCATTTAAATGATCAAAATATTTTTAATCCTGAAGTACTTTATATAAGCATCAATCGAAGATAATGTGACGAATCTTTTCATATGGGCATTGCCGATATCAATCTTTGAGAAAAAAAAGATTCAATATCGGGCAACGACTTAAAGATTTCAACTGATGCTTGTAACAGGGGGAGTAATTCTTATGACTTGTTTATGATTTTTTTCAAGTAGTATTTTATAACAAGGTTTTTGATGAGGCAGTCAACAAGAAGCAAAAGATGTCGTACTCTTTTTTCTTCACTGGATTTTTATCTAATTGAGTTTTCTCTAGTAAGGTTTTAACGAGGCAAATTCGTCTTCAAGAAACATCGAAGAAGAAATATCAATTATTTTACTCTTTTTCCTTCGCTCAGGTTTTTATCCCACTGGGTTTTACTGACAAGGTTTTAACGAGGCAACATTTGAGTTTTCATGAAGTTCCCAAGCAACCATCTTGCCAAACGGAAATAATCATCTAAGGAGGAGTGTTATGATATGATTTTGAATATAGATGATTATCAAGATAGATTTTTGGTTAAGATAGATATCTCAATCTTATCTATCTGCATATTCGTATCTTGTAATTGTACCCTATAAATAAGGGTTCTTAGTTATGAATGAAATAGTTCTGAGTCATTCTCGGAACTCACTTTTCTCTCTATTCTCTTCTCCTCTCTCGTTCATTATTAAATTTATAACAAAAAGAGAGTTTTTTAAATAAAAAAGAAAAGAAAAGAAAAGAAAATGCGTTTTTTCTTTACACAAAGAAATTATTAGAAAAAAAGTACAAAATTAACTATCATTTCAATTTTTCAATAAATAATTAAAATACTACTTTAAGATTTTTTGGAAAAAAACAAAAATAACAATAAAAAATCTTACAAAATTTTGAGATCCTGCCAAGAAGAGGCCTTATGCAACCTCTCCTTAGAGCCCGCCATGCTAATATAATATCTTCGTATTTATTTATTAATTAATTATTATTATTATTATTATTATTATTATTATTATTATTATTAGGCAATCTCCCCTTGGAGCCCGCCATGCTAATGTAATATCTTCGTATTTATTTATTTATTTATTTATTTATTATTATTATTATTATTATTATTATTATTATTATTATTATTATTATTATTATTATATCTATACTATATTATAATACTTGAGAGATATATAATAATCGTATTTGGTATAACAAGAGGACACCATGTTTTTTTATCCATTTTACCCTCACTTTAACTTTTTTCTCACGTTTTACCTCCATCTCCCTATTTCATTCTCTATCGCACCTTCCCATGTCTCCATAACAACTTTTTTCCACAAAGTAGAAAAGAATTCAATCGTCCAATTCTGTAAGCCAAAATATCAAGCAAAGATAGGAATTTCTTCTCCAATGCAAGGGTGTGTTGCTACTGTTTTTCTTTTTTCTCTCCCATATCTCAGTAAATTTTTTATGCTTCATTATAGTGAATTTCTTTGATTTCTTATCATCTATCTAATTTTTTTCTACAATTTATATTATCACATTTTATTAGTTGGCGTGTGCCACTGTAGCTAGTATATTATAAAACTTCAGTTTCACATAGAAATCGATTTGGCCCGACTTGCTTACACCAAAATCAAATTACCAATATACCCTAGAAAATTATACTCTATTTCATATTATCTCTAAGAAAAATGGTCAGAATAAATACACATCATTTTACGTAATCACGTTTAACTTCAAATTTAAAATTCAAAATTCAAAATTCAAAATGAAGAAACCGATTACCTTTATTTTTCACGCCATTTTTCCGTAAAAATTATTTGATTTGATTATTGTTTAGCACACCAAATGCGTGGGATTCTACTAGTTATTATTATTGAACTCAAAAAGAGTTTGTTTCAATTTTGTTTGGATATATCATTAGCTATGCATGTAACTCATTAACATTTATTACCTTAACTTTATCACCTAAGTGAATAATTATCAAAACCAGGGCATGTTTGTCAGAGTGATATTTGAGCTGTGATTATCGAAATCCCGTCTATAATTTAAATAATTTAATTTAATTATGTAATATTTTATGTTTTTTAAGGAATTATAATCTTCATTAGACATACAACATGACAAATAATGTCCGTGTTTTATACCATGTTTGTCGGAAGCATTTTTCCTTAGGTGATGGAGTTAAGTTTAGCCTCAGAATAATTAATATTCAAACCCTAGCTTGATAATAAAACAAAATATAATTAATAATAATAAATTTTTTTATCTGATAATGTCGAGTGGCAGCATGAGCCATGGGCATATATTGAACCACGAGATCTTCACGTGTGACCTGATTTTCTGTACAATAAATATATAAATAAATATATATATATATATATATATATAATAACATATAATGATTAATAATTTAAAATTTTCCAGTGATTATTGTGCAAGTTATTCCAGTATTATTAAAATTCAAATTCCATAATGTTCAACATTCTATTCTTGGGTCCGTAGGCGGTACCTTTCTGTAGTACTACTTCGTACACGTTTGATTTTATTTCCAAACAAATTGACGAGGGGACAATAAAAAATTATTTTAAAAATATAAAATTCTGTAACAAAAATACTGTAAATTAAATTGACGAAGTAAAATAAATGGGCTTTTCCACTATATGATCTATGGTCTCTATTAATTTAAGCAAAAATTTGTCGTGCATAACATTATCAATCATGTAAGGCCTATGATTATTTAATTTAATCCAGGATTATACTGGAAATGATTTCTCACCGAAGTTTATCCGGCTTTGCTTTGTTTTGTATATGTGCATGGTAACAAAGGGGGAAGAAGCTAGTCAACGACGACATTGACAGCTTGAAAGAGAGACGTAGCAAGTGTGGACTCAGGTTTTAGCTGAAATTAGAATGTTTAGAAGCATCAAACATGATATTATATTGTAGTTTGAATTACACTTTTGAGAATTGCGATAGTTGTGTCGTTTATTGCTTTTTGAACGACTAGTTTGATGTAATAATCGCATGGTTGATGCTGGGAACTTACTACATGTATATATGCATGTTTTAGATTTTATAAATCATGATTTGAGTTGGTTTTTGATTATTTTGGATTGAGTTCGCATAGTTGACAGCAACAAAGGTTCTGCAGATTTTTCTGGAATTGGAGTGCGCTCGAGCGCATGAACTCGCAGGATCGAGCGCGGCCCCTGATTTTCAAAAACAGAAAATTATGTTTTTGGAGTGCGCTCGATCGGATGACTGCATGGGATCGAGCGCGGCCTGAATTTGAAAAACAGAAACTTTGAACTTTTGCGTGCGCTCGATCGCATGAATTGCTCCGATCGAGCGCAGGGCCAAGTTTAAAAAAAAAATAAAATTAGCTCTTGGTTTGATATTATATATTATTTTAAATACTTGATTAATTGTTTTATTAATCATTAATTGCCCTAAGATGAGATTAGCAACCCGAGGTCCCCACAAATTATGTCTCTATTAATTTATGCGGCTAAAATATTTTTCATTGCATGCATCATGCATGTGTGTTTAACAATGTTTAAGTACATACAAGTTTAAAAATGACATTAATCATTTAATTACATGATTTTATTTAAAATAAAGTTACAAGACTATAATCGATTCAACGAAAGATATATGAATAAAAATGTCACATATGATCATGAATTATATATGTATTGATCAATACATATAATGCCTAGCTCAATAATTAAACTTCCAATTTTGACATTAATATATTATACATACATATACACATATATATAGATGGATGGAATTGATCAAAATTAGGCATAGATAATTTACAAAGAGTAGTACGTTGAATGCATAATTAAAAAGTCATAACGAAATTAATTAAAATATTTTTCAATTGCGTAGATTCCGAGAGTACAAATCGGAATAGATTGTGTAATCAATTTTGCACCTGTCTTTGGTTCAAGTAGCAAAGACGAAACCAAAAGTCTTAATCACGATTATCGATGCTAATGACTCTATATTATAATAATAATAATAATATTAAAAGGTTAACTATCATATTATATAATTAAAATACGACTGTTGTTAATATGCTGGTGTCCTTAGTGAAATGGAATCAAATTAGGAACACGAGACAAAGCAAGTGGATTAATTGTATTGTATTCTACACGTAATCGAATAGAATATAATCAACCACTCGGGTATAAACTTTAGATACTCAACAATTGTTGAAGTAAACAACTATTTGGTGCAACGGCCTTTAATATTTCACTGTTTTCATTTCTAAAAAACGACACAATATATTCTAGCTACTTTCATCTAAATTATTTTCATGGTATATATATATATATATATATATATATATATATATATATATGTTTAAATAAGTAAAATTATATTTTCAGATTTTAATTAAATACTGATAAATATATATTATTATTTAATTAAAAATATACCAGTTTACTAACTAATTTCCAATCAATTTAGTGAAATCTTAATTAATTTTATAATATTAGCTTCAAAAACATATTTCTTTTAATATCCCCTAAAACTTGTCTCCCAAATATCCCATACCTTATTCATTATTTTTAAAATTAATTAAAATATTTTGTTTATCTTAATATAAAATTTTGAATATTAAATTAATAAATTCATCACACCAGTCATAAATATAACATGAAAATTAAATAACATAAAAAAAACTATGTATTAATTTTTTTAAAATATATGCATGTCGTATGCAAAGAATGCTAGTATATGTAATTGTTGTTTGGAGGATATTATACCAATAAGAATAACCCATATGTCGCGCGCGACTAGGATTCCTATATGATATATTGAATGTTAAGTAGCTAGGACTATAATTCAACTAAATTCCAATATATACAATGATATAAATTTGATTTGTGCGCATTATATACCGACAAAGAAGAAATAAATAAACAAATAAAATATGTGTAAAATGTGTATAGTACATTGGTCAATAGGTCCAAGTTGAATAATTATGAATGGCCCTATATCTTTATTCACTATCACCATATATTGCAAGGCAGCTCAGAAACTATGCAAATATGTATCCTGATTTAAGTAATGGCCGACCCAATATGTTGGTGATTAATGTCAACACCAAATAGGGAACACAATTTATATATTACGATATATAATTAAATACAAAAATGGCTGGGAGACCAACATATACACATACTCATCTGACAAAGCCCAAGATCTTTATTAATTATCTTGTGAACAAAAAACTAAATCGAGATTGACTCAGTATCATATCTCAAATAATAATAATAATGATAATGATAATATATAAAACTTGAGAAATACATGCATGCTCACTGATTTGGTCTGTCAATATGATATTACGGCCTAATTATATATCTAGTCTATAAAAATATTAATTCATTTTTGAGTGTTAAAAGACGAATGAGTTGAAATCAAAATAACACCATTAGCATCTCCAATTTGAAACTTATAAGAAACATTTATGATCAGCTTATTTGCATTTCATATATTTCTTTATTCATTAACTCCATCAATTTTTTTTTTTATTTACGTAGTTTTTATTTATTATGTTACACATATATCGCACATGTCTCAAGAAAAAAAAAAAAAAAAGCAAATTAAGTGGGTAGGCTATGGCCTATCTATGAGTGGTGAAATCTTGCACACAAATAAGGGAAAAAAAAAATAATTCTTGTACTTGAACAAAATAACAAAATAATCTATCATCTGTTTGAATAATTGCATAAACCCAATAATAATAATAATAATAATAATAATAATAATAAAGATTGGAGGGGTGGTTTGTTTGAATAGTGAAACCAATAATTTTATATACTGTGTTGGAATGGAATCCCAAGTAGGGGGTAGGGCCCCAGGGAGGGAATTGTGTGGTGAGGTAGGAGGCACTTGCACGCTCTATCTTGTCCCCTAGTTGCTTCTTTACTAGACCACTTTCCTAGCTCATCTCTTCTTCTCTATAAAACCCAACCCCCCCCAACTTTTCTTCTTCACTTCAACACACCATTTTCCAATTAACAAGAGCAAAAATATAATATCCACTCTTTTTAATTCACTCCCAAGAAATCATTCAAAATTTGACAAAAGGAATATATCCATCATGAAGATGAGTGGCAATTTCAAGAGAAGGGTTACAAGCAGAGGGCTTGGAGGAGTCCTTAGAGAGCAAAGGGCTAGGCTTTACATCATTAGAAGATGTGTAGTCATGCTTCTTTGCTATCATGATTGATCATCCACCTTCTTCTCTTTTCTTTTCTTTTCTTTTTTTTTTTTCGTTTTCTAGTGAGAAGATGCTGATTTTTTTTAGGGGATATGTAATGTAATTTGGTTGTGTAAATAGTGGAGGAGAGATTTTTTTTAGTTTTAAGTTTTGACAATTTTGTACTAATTGGCCTAAGTTGGCTTCTTGTATACATCCGACTTGTGGATCGAATCGAATGGGAAATTCATTGGTTTGGTTCAATTCTTGAATTCTGGAATTGTTTACTTTTTTTTTTATTCAAAGCTTGATGAGCTCAATTATTGGATGTCGATGTGATTGAGAAAGGGTAGCATCCATTTTTCTTGCTCAATTATTGGGATATGATGCGTTGATGAATATATATACATTGTGGCTATATACTCGAATTGAATAGAATTCACTTTTAATTAGCTAGCACATCAAATCAAGAAGACCTAACCAATCAATTTATAATAATAACTAATTAGAAGTGCAGTTGTAGTTTGAAATTCAATGGTAGCTAGCAAGCACAATGAAGAGGAGTTGGAGTTTAGAGCATGTGATCCATACGAGGTCAAAGTTTTCGCTTTGATTGATTGTACTTGCTGCATACCAACTTGTTCCACTTCATCTTTCGTACCCCTTTCTTTAAATGAGTTCTGGTTATGATGGAGATGTATGGATCGATCTCAAATGACAGCCAAAGAAAGTTATGTGTATATAAATATAATTTTTTATTGGAGAAACTTAAATGAAAATTACAATTATATTCTCGTCTATGTGTACAATACGATATATTAATAAGTATAAGAAGTTTAGAGTAATTAATTTATTTTAATTTTTTTTAATTGTAAAGCTTGTAATCTTGTTTAGTAATAATAAATTATTTTGATATAAGATCTAAATTTTTGAATATTTAATTCATCGTATCATTAATTTCGAAATTAATATGAAAATTAATTAATAAGGCAAAAATTTATACATATGAACGCTCGCGTGTAAAAGATACACTGAGGATATGCATATATACACACACATACACACACTATTGTGAAACATCATGAATTTCGAAAACTTGAAATGATTTTAGTCTAAGTAATCTTATCATCAAATTCCTATTTAATTTTTTTCATTGATCACTTACCACACTCATCCAACAATATGATTGTGTTTTCCTTAATTAAATTATTTAAATCTCCTGTGGCATTCTTCGAATTCTTCCGATAATTGTCAATGGTTTGTAGTTCATATAATATCAAAATCTTAAGTTTGTGACGAAGTTTGGTGTAGGGCTGGGATACCGAACCAAAATACCGACTTTTTGAGATATCGTATCGAAATTTTTTCGAAATATATACATTTTTTTGGTATATCGAATTTTTTTTCGATATCTATACGATATTAGTATGTATTTTTTTCATATCAAAATTTCAGAATTTCGATATCGGTATCGGTATGAATTTTTTTTATACCAATATTTTTGATATGATATACCGAAAACCCACCCCTAGTTTGGTGTTCGAGAACCAATTATAAAAATCACAATTTTCGTTACTGAAATAATAATTTTTTTTCAATAATTCATACAAAAGGCTTAATAGTTATATTCCCCTCGACTATGCTATTTCTCTTCCCACCAGAGCCGTCAATTTGGGTTAAGCCCATCGGGTCGGCCTAGCCCGCCACATAATTTAAGTGGATTGGGTTGAAATTTTTTCAACCCAACAAAAGGTGGGCCTAATGGGCGGCCAACCCACCTAGGCCCGCGACTCGCGCGGGTTGGCCCGCGGGCCTGAAGAATTAATAATTTGTTTTTATTTTTATTGTGATATATATATTTTTTAATAAAAGTTGTGAATTTTTTTTGTATTAATTACTTTATATAAAATTTACACACATGAAATCAATAATTAAAATTTCTATTAATATTTATTTATGAAATGATATTTATAATTAATTATAATATTATTTATTTATTTTTATTTTTCATGAGCCAACCTGCGGGCCGGCCCGCCTAACCCGTAACCCACCTTGGGTTGGGTTGGGTTGATGATTTTCAGCTTGCTAGGATAGTGGGTCGGCCCGCCATCAACCCACCAAAAGGTGGTTTTTTGGTGGGTCGGCCCACCCCGTCCCGCCATGGATTGGCTCGTTTGACAGCTCTACTTTCTACAAGGACCTGACTCAAAAATTATTTATAATAAGAGAAAATTATTTAACCATAATGTATAACATAAATTTCTTCATAGGCAATGTATTTTTTAAAAAACATGAAGGAAAGTAACTTAAGATTTATAAAAAAAAAAAAAAAAAAAAAAAAAACCGCGCCTCAATTTCCACCCATGCTTCTTCAATTCAAATGATTGATCAGAAAACAAGCAATCCATAAAGCAAGATTATGCAATCATTTCAATAATTATTTCGCCAACATTATAAAAATTCTTAAAGTTAAAGTAATTCTAAGTCCCTAACAATTAATATTAATGAAAATAATGAAATATTGCAAAATATTCCAACGCCCTTTTGAATCAGTCAAACACTTTTGGTATTGGCTTGAAGTCACGCTACATAATTAAGCGTGATCAAATCATTTAATGATTTAATCGCATGAAGAGCCATTTATGTATCGCACAATGAAAAGCCAAGATATACGTAATCAAACAATTATAATTAATAATTAGTTAAAGTGACAAAAAAACCATGTTAGTCCTGTTATGTCTTTTAGTCTAAATTGTAAACGGTTAAACTTAGGTATTGTTCCGTTAGTTTTGAAATTACTGACTAGATTCGATCAAATAACAACAAATTTGAGGATGTTGTCCTATTTTTTGAGTTTTCTTCTTCGTTTTTTTTAAAGAATATTTTATAACTTCGCTTGATGTGGTAGAATTTTAGATAGCAGTTTACTAGTATTACTTCATCCATCAGATTGAAAATCCCCAAATTTTTTGTCATGTCATCGGATTTTACAATCTAGTCAACAATTTCTAGCCAAGCTTAGACACTCAGTAAAAATTGGATTAAAATAGTCAAAATATAAAAATCAGAGGATCATACCCAAATTTGATTAGTTACAATACTAAAATTAAAGAGAAAAATTTAAAGTTAGTGGACCAACATGACTTAGCTTTTTTTTTTTTTTTTTTTTTTTCCATTAGAGTGCATGGTTACTGGTTAGGGTTTTTATTTTTTAGTTGTCAATTCATATAATGTCGATTAATGTAATGTTATAGAAAACGATAATCTTAATTAATTTGCATCATGTCTTCGACCAAACATCATGAATAATGCAAACTAACTCAGTTTTGTTGGCCAGCCATATTGAATGACTTAGGTAGTCGGAGGAACGGGTGGGTCGGGAGACTTGTAACAATGATTTATTAATTTTGATTGGGACAAAACAAAACATATATATTTAAATTATTTACTTTCAGGCTAGATAAATATGGTGATCTTACTTCCAAATCCCAATAAAATCGACATTATATATGGTTAAAATTTCGATTTCATTAACATATTAACTTACGATGAGATTTTTTTTTAGCGTTGAGAGAAGATTATTACAATCGAATTTTAAATTTGAAATCTCGGTCCAACGTATGAGGTTTGACTATATGTAATTAACTATCAACTTGACAACTTCTACTATTTTTTAATTTCAAATTCCAACCAACTTGACATTAGCAATTATATAAATGAACATTTTTAATAAATTTTTTCGTGCGGGTCAAATACTAAAATACTATTACAATGTAAAATTTTTTTTCGCTTTTAATTTCTAAGTTTTTTCGGATCACTTCAAGTAATATATAATTGATTGATAATCATTTCACAAATCACTGAACTGAAACAAGTTCAACATATTATTTGTAACTAGACTCAATCTGAAACTATATTTTATATAATTAATTCAACAGTTTGTGTTCCTTTCTCAGATGTTAATATAATTTATATTTTTTTTTAGCTAGATAAACAAATGGGAGAAATACTTTTTTTGGTCCACTAACTTGTCCATGTTTTAGTTTTGGTCTATTAATTTTTCAAAATTTGATTTTGGTACACTAACTTTTAATTTTCAGTGATTTTGGTCCAACTGTATACGTGTCAACTAGACATTGACACACATCACTCGGAAAATGTTGACATGTGTCAATGTCTAGGTGACACGTGTGCACTTGGATCAAAATCACTGAAAATTAAAAGTTAGTGTACCAAAACAAAATTTTGAAAAATTAATGGACCAAAACCAAAACATGAACAAGTTAATGGACCTAAAAAAATATTTTCTCTAAACAAATGTGTTAATAAAATGAAATCCGGATATCTCCGCAATGATATGATATTGTCCACTTTGGGCATAAGCCCTCATGGTTTTGCTTTTGGAACCACCCAAAAGATCTCATATCAATAAAGATATCATTCCATATATTAACCCATGATCTTTCCTTGATCTTTCAATGTGGGACTTTGGTTGAATACCCAACAATCCTCCCCTCAAACGAAGTTCTACGATCATTCACATGGTCCGGGCCTTCCCTCAATCCGTCCTCCAATCGAGGCTACTCCTCTTCAATGCGTTGAACTACACGCCTTACATGAAATACAGGAGCATCACTCTCGAGAGCTTATCAAGGATCTTACCGGAAGCCCTCACCCTCTTTCGTTCAAGTGATCTATGAGGATTCCACCCACATTGTCTTGATCGTACCATGACTCGTTCCCACGGACGACATCATTTGTTAATCAGTGGAATCTGATCTCACATTGGTACGATATTGTCAATTTTGAGCACAAGTCCTCATAGTTTTGTTTTTGGAACCACCCAAAAGGCCTCATATAAATGGATATATCATTTTATATATTAACCCATGATTTTTTCTTGATCTTTAAATGTGAGATTTTGGTTGAATACCCAACAAAATGTATTACTCCGGGACGGTTAATTTCACTACTCATTTTGTCCTAACAACGTATCAATGACCCATATTAATTAGCCAAGTTTCTTTTTCATGTGAGTTCTACTATCCCACATGCTTGACCAAACATGATTGTTTGATTTTACATGAGAACGGTACTACCTTTGTAGCAAAAAAAAAAAAAAAAAAAAAGAAAAGAAAAACTACGTACGTACATATATATACACGGAAAAGAAAGTTAAAGAATGTCCTTGAAATATAAGAAAGGGACAAAAATATGTGCAAAATGGCCACAAATTGTAGTGATCAAATAGAATTTTTTTTTTTAAAATGTTGGAAAAGAAAAGAGGACGTTAATTATTTAGAAAAACAGTGAACGAGACAAGTGTAGAGGAAGTTGGGAAAGAGTCCAAATCGGCGCATATGATATGTGATAATGGTTGGCATTGAATTTAAGGCAATACCCGACATAATGTGTGATGAGTCAAAAGATCAGCCTTATCCTCACCCACGTGCACTACTTTCTCATCTTCAAATTACCCCACCCAGCTAGCTAGCTTCACTCTTTGATTCTATTCAAATCATTGTATCTATGTGTGTATGCATGCATGTCCACCTATGTTATGTCATCTTCACTTATTTAATTAGTACATTAATCATATACCTTTCAAAACACATTAATTCACACAATGTACTACTACATCTACAAGCTTAGCAAAACAACTTTTGGCTCGAATTTAACTCGGAAATGCATATATTTAAAAGGGTTAAGAACCAGATTCAGTTCGATTATTTCGAACACAATTCAACTTGTATATATAATCTTGAAGATATATGCGTCAAGTTGTCACTCCCAAGTCCCAATCACTCTCCACTAGCTTGTTTCACATTTGGATGTGAACTAGTTTTTGGTTAATTAGTGTACAACATATAAAAATTTTAGCTGTTGATGATTAAGATACGTTTTTATATGCACATGAGTGAATTTTCTAGACATATTGCCAATTTTTCTACTTGGGGAATCATGCATGTGGCATCAATTGACAAGACATTGGTGCATGTTGGGACTAAAAGAGTGGTCCAAAAGAGTTGAAATCTGACTATGCATTTTACATAGCGAATGACGTACTTCCCGTTGGCTAGCTGGTTGAAGTGCGCACTTTGAGACTTTGTGGGCACAAAATGAACAACCCCGTTTTTACCAAATATATGCATAGAGTTATGATGTCATGGATGTTTGTTGTGGACATCCGCAGACATCCCTCGATGTTCATGCGAATATCTTGTGAAAATCATTAAATTCTTTTAGGATATCCATAAGAACATCTCCGTATATATATCTATGGGTGCCAAGCAAAATCAGACGCGCAACAAATCAAATATATATTCATCACAGCTTGCATGTATGTCACAGTATGTGTGCAATTATTGACTCATGGAAACAATGGTGGCCATCCATTGTGCAATTGTCATTTAAAATCTTCAAGTGACAACAAATTAATGTTATAAAACGAGAAAAAAACAAAATCATTAATATTTATATATTAAATCAAAACATCGTAAGTTTGCAACACTTGAGGCACGGGGTAACTACAGCCATCCATGCATGCATAGACACTACTCTTGTGGTCATGAAAAAAAAAATTCCTACAATTTATTTAATAATTAAACTTAAAATAAGACATACAATCGTTTATAATCTTTAAAACTTAAAATTAAAAAATATTTAATTTAAAAATATATTATAACTTCAACCAAATCATAATTAAAATTCGTAAAAATTCCATTCTAGTTTAGTCAAACATCGTCCAAATTAAAATCGACAATTACGTCACATATTTTTAAATAGTGTTCAACATGCATCATCCATGGTTACAGCTCGACGTTGATAGTGACATTAGAGAAATTTAGATGCAACAATGTTCACGTGCTTCTTCGATACACATAGAAAAAGTTGGTCTATTCTACAAACTTAAGCCACTAAAGATCCAATTAGCAACAAAAGTTCCATAAATTTCTATGGAGAAAAACAAATGTATTTTAGCAAATGGAAGTCCAAAATTATAAAAATAACTTAAAAAGATGGAAGGAATTAAGTTTTGAATTCTACACTATATTAAATGCATCTGGAAGTACAAATCTTATATGATCATCATCGGATTCGAATCAAACTCAAGCTCTCATCTGTCGAGTGCCATACGATAAAACGTTGCACCACGCGACGTACGATCCTCTCTCGTAGTTTTTTTTTAATTGAAATATATGAAGCTAACCTAGAGCAAAAGGAGGAGCCACATATTATTTTGAATGAGCAAATTAATAATTCTAAGCTGCACGATCTACGAATGATATAATTAAGTAGGTCCATTAGTCTGTTTATTTTCTTCATGTTTGAGTTGGAAAACAGCTACATTACCTGTAAGACTTCTGATCAGGTTCATGCATTTTCCCATGCTCCTTCACATTGTGCTTGTTTTGGACAAACCATTATAATGGGGGATCCCACTTGAAATAATCCTATAAAAATCTACATATACGTACATATTTATCATGCAAGAAATTAAATAAATACGTACAGTTGGGGAGAAATTTGGATGAAGTATGCCTAGATGCATGGCCAAAAAATAAAATAAAAAAAAATCACGAGAATCATAAATGCTCATTATTTAATTTACATAGCCAAGCTTTTATGATATTTTTGATTTTTCATATTGATACCCTAGGGACTCCTCTTTGTCTCACTAAGCAAATTCGAGAAATAAAAGTTTAAACATAACCCAAGAAACTCATCATATTAAACAACAATTTGTGAAAAAAAGATTACATATGTAGTTTTGGAGTCACTTTTATTCTAAATCAAAACTCAGCTCAAAGGATTTTATGTATCTACAATAGAGCAGCAGCCAAAAATATACCAGAAGAACAAATAATAGAAGTAAGAAAACGAGAGGCGTTAAGCAAACTTTTGTATCAAAATCTGTTCAGTTCTACATTTTGCCCCTTGAAGTTTGTCATTCATTCTTCTTCCTCTTGATTTATTTAGCAGATCCCTCGTAACAATTTCCATTGACAAGATCCTTATGGAAATGGGATTTGAGGTCCATTAAGCTTCGAAATAAATTGAGCATATCTCGTCTAATAAAACTGGAAATTGACTTGAGAATAATTGGAATCCGCGTTCGAGTAGATAATTATGGTATATTAATTTGCTCAAAATCCTTTCCGGATGAATGATAAATGAATTATTTAATATTGGTGTTCAATGCTTAATTGATGTGTTGTGGGTGAGATGAGACTTATTCCACATAAAAAATTTAACAATTTCTAATATATAGTAGTGTTATGTATATTGATTAATTAAATAAAGTTGAGATCAAATCCAAGATAAGAGATGTGCACTTTGCACTTCGTAATGATGATGTGGCGGGCGGTGGCAGGCCATGGAGTCCACGTGCGAGGAGCATTGAGGAGTTTTTCTTTTATGATGATACTCGGAAATGGTGAAAGATGAAGTAATTTTATATAGGTAGGGATATGCAGATATTAGGATGACTAAGGTCAATGGTGAGGTGTCCAATCGTCTGTTCGGTTTGATTTTGGTAAATTTCACTTCAGTTTTTTTTTTTTTTTTTTCTCCTGTCATTCAAATGTATTCAAAAACCAAACTATTCCAGTATTCCTTGTAAATATACGGTTTGACTAATAAATTAATTGTTGGTAATAATTTGAAAATTCATTTAAAATTCCAAAAAATTTCAACTTTAATAATTAAATAAAATAACCATTTTAAACAAATTTATAAAATAACATATTTAATTATTTTAAAATGACATCCATATAACATTTTTTTACATAGATGTCCACGGACTTTTGAATGGATAAATATCACCCTTTTAAATATTTTAAGATTTAAGATATTATATATATCATTTTTAAATATTTCAATATATATTACAAGTAAAACGGTCGGTTTAGTTTTTGTAGTTTTAGTTTGAAAAACAAAAAAAAACCCAAAATGAAAAATGAATAACCGAAAATCAAAATTGAAACATGGTAAAAAAATCTTTAAGCTAAACAAATTGTAGGACTGAAGGTTTGTATTTGGTAATTAAGTGGTGATAAGAGTACATGTCGAATACTTTAAAACGTACAATCATCCAAGTATCATGTTTAGACTATTTTGTAGTTGAGATTAGGGTTGCAAACGAATCGAATCGAGTCGAATAATGGTAAAAATTTATGGCTTGAATTTGGCTCGAATTAAGTATATTCGAGTTCGAGCTCGATTCGAAGCTCGAAAATTTCAAATATTTTGGCTCGAGTTCGGCTCGAAATGAAGTTTGAGTTCGACTCAAAATATTCGAACCTATTCGTGAACTATTAGAACTATTGATCGGATATTATGGTTCGAAAAACTCAAAATGTCCGAAAAGGTTCGAAATTTATATATATTTATTATATAATTATATTATATCAATAAAATGCTAAGTCTCGCGAACTATCGAACAAAATAATTTTGGCTCGAACTCGACTCGAATAAAAGTTCGAACATGTTCGGATTCGACTCAAGCTCGATAAGTTCAAATACAAATCAAATATTTATCGAGTCGACTCGAAAATCTCGCAAACCAGCTCGATTCGTTTATACCCCTAGTTGAGACAATTATTACACTTCAACACAAATAAACCAAAGTTTACTATCCGATCGGTTTTCCCAGCTTAAATCTTTTAATAAACACAATCATGTTTATATGTGAACGCCAACATATTTATTTTATTTCGAATCGTAATTTCAGCTGTGGATACTGATTGGTTTATTTCTATCAGAATCTGTGGGCTTGGTTTATTTGTGGGGGTGTAATAATTTCTGCTGTGGATTATTTCTATCAGAATCTGTGGGCTTGGGCTATTTATTGAGGATTATTGGGCCAGGCCAGGGCAAAAGTTTCCAACTTGGATAGCAACTTGTTTTGTGGAACCAAATCCAACCCGGTCACCAATTCGAAGCGATCCAAATACCGAAATATCCATCCGGCCATCCCTCTCCGCTCCGCAGACCTATTTCGAGTTCGCGACCATTCGTCAGGAAACATCCATCCGGCCATCCCTCTCCGCTCCGGTCATTGTTCCCACATCTCTGCCGCCATGAGCAGCGCCAAATCCCGCAACTTCCGCCGCCGTGGCGGAGATGACGATGAAGAAGAAGACTCTGCCACCCTTTCTACCGCTGTCACCGCCAAAATTAAAGGCACTTCTTCCACCAAGAGCAAGCCACATTCGCCCGCGATTAAACCGAAGCAAACATCCACACCAACCGCTAAGATCCTCCTTTCCTTCGCCGAGGACGAGGAATCTTCAGAATCTCCATTCTCTCGTCCCTCTTCCAAACCCTCGTCTTCCTCCTCGCGCTTTTCTGGCAAATCATCTCATAAGCTTACCTCCTCGAAAGACCGAAGTGCGCCTCACCCGCCATCATCTTCTCTCCCCTCTAATGTCCAGCCACAAGCCGGGAGTTATACAAAAGAAGCCCTTTTAGAGCTTCAGAAGAATACTAAAACCCTTGCCGCGCCAGCCCGTAATAAACCTAAGCCCGAACCTGAACCTGTGATAGTTCTGAAAGGTTTGCTGAAACCCATTATTGCAAACGATTTTGATTTGGAGACTGCAGGAAAAAACCAAAATTTTGAAGATGATGAAGTGAATTTGAGCAAGAAGGGTGAAGTTTTAGCCGTGGAGAGAGATGATGCATCGGATTTGGCTCGGCTGGGAAAACTCGGGTTGGGGAAAAGTTTGCGGGAAGGTGAGGAAGTGATTCCTGATCAAGCCACGATAGAGGCAATTAGGGCAAAGAGGGAGAGGCTGCGGAAAGCTAAGGCCGCAGCGCCAGATTATATTGCATTGGATGGAGGGAGTAATCATGGTGCAGCTGATGGTTTGAGTGACGAGGAGCCAGAATTTAAGGGGAGGATTGGGTTCTTTGGGGAGAAAGTTCCTGGTGATAAGAAAGGCGTGTTTGAATACTTTGAGGATGGGGTGAGGCCAAAAGATAGGGTCAGTGAAAGGATTAGTGATGAGGAGGATGAGGAGGACAAGATGTGGGAGGAAGAACAGGTAAGGAAAGGGTTGGGCAAGAGGCTAGATGACGGTATTGTGAATCAAGGAGTGGGTGCTAGCGCTAGCGCTAGCGTTGTTGGTAACGTTCATCATAGTGCTGTTGATTTGCAACCGAGTTTTGGATACTCGGGTATCGGACCTGGTGGGACGTACCCTGCAGTGCAAAATTTGGGTGGTAGTACTTATAGCAGTATTGGAGGAGCAGTTGGAGGATTATTTGGTCCGGATGTAATGTCTATTTCTATTCAGGCTGACCTCACCAAGAAAGCTTTGAACGAGAACTTGAGTAGGGTTAAGGTACATCTTTTTGATTGCATGTGTTTCTCTGCTTTTCTGTTTCCAATATGAAGATATAACACACATTGAATTTTTATTATTTATATCATTATTATTATGTGTTATATAATATTTGTCATTTGGCTTCTGTGATTGTATGAGCTTTTAACAATGCAATTCAAGGTATCGTATCTTCTATTTTCAGGAATCTCATGGTCGAACTATGGTGTCATTGGCAAAGAATGAAGAAAATCTATCTTCCTCATTGCTTAATGTCACTAGCCTGGAGGATTCTTTCTCTGCTGCCGGTGAGAAGTTCCTCTTTATGCAAAAGCTTCGTGACTTTGTTTCTGTTTTATGTGAGTTTTTGCAGGTATGAATTATTTTAATTATGGATTTTGTTTTGTTTTTGTTATAATATTTTCGATTGACGCACGTACCTTCTAAGATTATGTGTTGATGTTGTTCTTGTTTGATGTATCGTGAAGTATGAGGTTTGGCGTCCTTAGTTATTACAATGACATACCCATTAAATTCTCAATCGTGACACAATTTAGTATGAGGGGATCTGTTACATTGTTTTTTGTTTTGTTTTGTTTTGTTTTGTTTTTTTCTCCATTCTTAGTTCGAGGGGACTGTATCATACCTACCCTGAATTTGCTCTGTTTTCCGCTGCATATCTAAGAGAAAACTGCTGCGAAATGATTGTATTCTTCATAAATTGCAAGAACATATTGTGACGGAGAATATATAACCATCAATGTTAAAGACAATTCAGAACAATGGGGTGGACGTATTGCTATACCTTGGTTTAGGTACTGTTGGGAAACTATGTTTGATTGACCACAAACTTGAAATCGCTGCCCTACATGCTGAATAATGGATATCTGGATCAGTGAATGCTTGGTTTTTATTTAAGTTGACTTCTGTTAGTTTGTCTCCCTTATAGCTTTCGATGTTTCTGCCTTCACCTAGAATGCTCTTGCTCAGATTTCCTTTTTCTTTTACTTTCTTTTGCATTTGGAGATAGAGTGGGAGGGGCGGGTTGGGGAAGGAAAATCAATTATATTTTTGTTTCCTTGCGGTAATTTTTACCTGATCCTGTGCATACATAGGCCAAAAATTTGCATTACTTTTAGCAGGTTAAAAAAGTATACCATTACCTTTTGTTATCTTATACTTCAATTACTGAACAAGTCGGTTTATGTTAGCGTGTATACTATTCAAACCTTATGGGTTACTCAACCTTGCATTCTGTCGTATGATTTACGAATATTGGTAATGCTTGTGCTCTGGTTACCCGTGTTGCAAGTTGGCATTGTTTTATCAAACTTGTTTCTTGCATGGTGACAGATAGGTGAGCTTTATTAATATCAAAAATTTTCCCCATTTTGTAGCATAAAGCTCCTTTCATTGAAGAACTTGAGGAACAAATGCAAAAACTTCATGAAGAACGGGCAAGAGCCATTGCAGAAAGAAGAGCAGCTGATAATGATGATGAAATTCCTGAAATAGAACAGGCTATAATTGCTGTACGCGCAGAATTCCGTAAAGGAGGAAGCAACATGGCAAAAATAGCTGCTGCAGTGGCTGCATCTACTAATGCTAAAGCATTTAAAAATGCACCAGTAGAGCTGGATGAACTTGGTAGAGATTTGAATCTTAAAAAACGAATGGATATGACAAGAAGGGCTGAAGCTCGACAAAGAAGAAGAGCCAAATCCGACTCTAAAAGAAAGTTGGCCATTGAAAATGACCGTTTTTATTCACAAATGGAAGGAGAATCGAGCACTGATGAAAGTGATAGTGAGAGTAAAGCGTACAAGTCAACCCGTGATCAATTGCTTCAGGTCGCGGATAAAATTTTAAGTGATGCAGATGAGGAATATTCTCAATTTTCAATAGTGGTAGAAAGGTTCGATAGATGGAAGAAAGTTTATGCATCAAGCTATGTTGATGCTTATATGTCATTGAGTGTACCATCTATATTCTCTCCCTATGTGAGACTGGAGCTTCTGAAGTGGGATCCATTGCATGAAGATTCTGATTTTATTGATATGTCGTGGTAAGTACGTTCATAAACAGTTGATGTAATTTGTTGGATGCAAAGATCATTGTACAATCGCTTGGGTATAACATGGAGAAAATTGAGGCATCTTGCTCATTTTCACCTGATTTAATGGGTTATCAATTTTGACTGATCGCTTTGCCTATATATGCACTAACTGCTGCGTGTCTAAAGCTTTTTAGTATCTTAGAGGATTAGACTGTAATTCATGATCACAAATTTCTTCTATTCTTTCTCTTCTGAAAGTGTCCGTCGACATCACAAAGATTGTTTGCATGCTATTATGATACTTGATAATTAGTCTTTTTGGATTGATTATACATTACGTTTTCCCAAAAGTTCTCTTTAGAGAGTCAAGTGGTGGTAGTGCTGAATCCTTATTATGCGAGTTGATAACATTTCATATTTTTCTACCCCATGTGTTTATGTAATTTCTGTGTATGATAATGCATTACCTTTTCCCAAAAGTTCTCTTTAGAGAGTCAAGTGGTGGTAGTGCTGAATCCTTATTATGCGAGTTGATAACATTTCATATTTTTCTACCCCATGTGTTTATGTAATTTCTGTGTATTCCAGGCATTCCGTGCTATTTGATTATGGTGTACCTGGAAATGAGATTAGAAACGGCGGGGAAGATTCTGAGGCCAACGCTGATGCAAATCTTATTCCTGTATTGGTCGAAAAACTTGCAATACCTATTCTGCACCATCAGTTAAGTTCTTGTTGGGACACCCTTAGTACCCTTGAAACAAACAATGCAGTATCTGCTATGAACTTGGTCGTCAGATACGTAGATCACTCCAGTTCGGCTCTTGGGGATTTGGTAGCTGTGCTTCGCGATCGTCTTACTAATGCTGTAGCTGATCTGATGGTGAGGTTGCTTAATTTGAATTCAAATCGATGTATTTGTTTTGTGAGACTATCACTTAAAATTCTTTTTGAGATTGTTTATTCTTCTCTGATTATAAATTATAGGTCCCAACATGGAGCCCAGTCGAAACGAATACCATATCAAATGCGGCTCGAGTAGCAGCATATAGGTTTGGTGCAGCGGTACGGTTGCTGAGAAACATTTGTTTGTGGAATAAAATTCTTTCTATGCATGTGCTGGAGAAGATTGCTCTCGATGAACTTTTGTGTGGCAAGATTCTTCCGCATCTTAACATCATACATTCTAATATTCATGATGCAATCTTCCGAACCGAGAGAGTCATAGCTTCAATGAATGGTGTCTGGGCGGGTCCGAGTGTTACAGGGGATCGGAGGTATGATAAATATGCTTCACTCAGATTTGCTTGAAGACTTTTTCCAAATTGTCAAGATTCTTCGTTGTTAAGATAGCATCCTTATTGTTTTACTTTTTTGCATTGTAGTCGAAAGTTGCAAGCTTTGGTGGACTATTTGCTGCTGATCGGGAAAACACTGGAGAAGAAGTTAGTTTCTGGCAACATGGAAACGGAAACTGGTAAACTCGTTCGACGGTTGAGGAAAATGCTGGTGGAGCTGAACGAATATGACCATGCAAGAGCTTTATCAAGAACGTTTAATCTCAAAGAGGCTCTCTGATCTCATCATCAAGCTCTATACAATTTTGACGATAGTAGAATTATAAATATGGCTTCTTCCTCTGTTGGTGATTCTAAACACGACCCCGCATGCTTGTAGCAAGCACGTCCAACCGAGCTCGTTGACACGAGTGTATCTATGGTTTATCTTGAGTTTATTCAAACTGTTATGCAGCTGTGTTCTCGTTTGGAAGCAGTTGCGTGATTTTTTTATTTGATTTGGTTGTGGTGCTCTATTGGCCAAGAAGGGAATTGGTTAAGAAAAGTTGTTCAATCTCAATTTATTTCAGGATCATGAGATGGATAGTGTAATATCAATACTTGGTGAAGTATCAAGGTACCATTGTTAAAATGACATTAAATTGGTAACCATTAATAAGATGGCCCAGGAATATATATAGTTTTTTGAAGATATATCTAGAACGTGTTAAGGTCATGATTTTCTTTAATAATAATGTCAGTATGTAATAATTCCCTCTTAATAATTGTGGGTTATTGCATACTTTTCTAACATAATGATAATGTTACGGGTGTATTCTTTTTAAAGAAAATCAGCATATCAAGATGAATTATAATGTTTATATTAAAAAAATATATAAATGCAGAATGAATTGTACATTTAGCAATTAGCATATAATGATATAATAGATGATGGGCAAAATTTCAGTACACACGGGCCAATTCCCATTTCCAATAGTCTTATCTTATATATAAATATGTAGCTTTGATTTGTGAAAAGACTCATTTGTCTCTGTTGACCATATTGAATTTATTACTAATGTTTCTCCTAATTACCTCTCCCTATTGAATTCATTTCACTGATGTTTCTCCTTTTGCTTTCCAGCCGAAACATACATATCCTTTGCTTAAACCGTTCTTCATTCATCTTTAATAGGAGAGAATTAATATATAGTCCTTACGTCTACCTTAATGAAGGATTTGAAAACGTTTCAAATTTTTTTGTCTTCTTTTACG
This sequence comes from Henckelia pumila, assembly GCF_033568475.1. Taxonomy (NCBI): domain Eukaryota; kingdom Viridiplantae; phylum Streptophyta; class Magnoliopsida; order Lamiales; family Gesneriaceae; genus Henckelia; species Henckelia pumila. The sequence continues at coordinate 120,010,046 of NC_133120.1, forward strand.
GTCCTTTATGTCTTCTTTTCCGGTCTTATTCATCAGCTTTGATTTTGAGTAATAATGTTGATATATTAATTATTGCTCATTGGTCAGTCGTCACTTTTTTTATAACAATTAGGCTTTGTTTCTTGCATGCACACTCTTTTTGTTCCGTGTATAATGAATGCCATACGATTGATGCACCTGTAATATCCATTGAGAAAGGAAATCAAATTCAAACCACTTGTCGGTAGAGGGTATTAACTTCTGGATTGCTGATAACTTTTCCTACCATATAACTTCCCGACGACATTTGTGATGCGTGGTCGGCGTCCCTCCGCAATGTCCGCATATGCTGCAAGGTATTCGTTGTCGTCTGTTGTATGCTTTATTCGATTTGTTTATCTCAATGTCGTCTTCATTGCCTGCAGTAGTAGTGCTCTTTTTGAATCTGAAATTGCGCGTGATGATCGGGCGATGCCTATCACGGTTGGTTAGATATATACCTTTCTTCCACTTATCATCCTGTTCACATTTTCAATTTTAGGTGATCAACTTTCTCCCCAAAACACCATGTTAGTTAATTATACAAAATGAAATCTCAAATCTCCATTTGTAGGATCGTCTATTATTATTATTTTTATATATATAGATAAAATGTTGTAATATTTATGTCATAAAATAATATAATATAAATATATAAAGAGTTGGTTAATTGAAATAAATATTTGTAATTTATAAAATAACAAGTGCAACATCTATAAACCTTGAGGAAAAAATTCCACGTGATTTTTAAGTTAATCTAAAAAAAATGCCGAGTCATAACTATTTTTAGCCCTTGGTTCAATGTATTTCGATTCTGATCAGAGAATCACATTTAATAGGTTGCCTCTAGCTTTCAAAATGGTAATATTATTTAAAGCTTTGTTCTTTAGGCGCTTCATTGTTATACTCTTTTCATAAAAATTAATTTCCAAAAGTCCATATTATTCATTATTATCAAGAAAACGTGATAACTGCAGTATATATAAAATTTTTTAGGGAGGTACACATACTTTTAGAATTAATACGTGTTGACGTATAAATCATTTTAACATTGTAATAATAGTATTCATTTTAAAATTTGATATACTCGATTAAAGAATAATACTGTCATTTTTTAACTGTGTAGCAACAATATGGCCAAAATCACATATTACTTTTGACAGTACGTAATCTTAGTATTAGTTCTTATTGTGTTGTATATCCAACAATGCTAGGAGTGAAAAGAGTTGGACATAAATATTTAGAACATTTGAAAATAACCATCGAAACTAACAGGGACCAAACACATTATTATTGCCTTTGTTTTCTAATAGAAAAAAAAATGCTCTAACTAGCTTATAGTTTGTTTTTTTATATTATGACAGGTTTTAGTTCGGATGCAATGTTGCAATCAGCTTGCTTGCCTATTTGTGAGTGGTTTGTGTCATGTTTACTTTGAAAAAAAGCTTATCTTTTTTTTCCCTTTCGTTGTTTGAGTCGATTTATTCATTATATTTTTCTTTTACTGTATATTTCAGTCACAGAGGTGCAATTAAATAATGTTATTACACTTTCTACAATTCCGACGTGTGGATTTTGTGGGGCGTTCAGGTTTCCATATGAACCCCCTACGTTTTGTTGCGACCATGGCAAAATTCGACTTGTATCACCAAATGCACCAGTGGATTTGATAAATCTTTTCGTCGACACTTCTTCTCTGATGGCTACTACATTCCGTCGCAAGATACGTTTGTATAATAGTATTTTTTCGTTCACATCTTTTGGTGTACGGACAGAAAAGAGTCTGGCTTATCTTAATCGTGGAGTGTACACTTTTCGCGCTGCTGGGCAGGTGTTTCATACATTACCTCCACTTGTGCCTGAACAAGGAATACCTAAGTATTTCCAGCTCTATTTCTGGGATAATGATAATGAGTTACATAATAGAATGTCTGCAGTAAATGATAAGGCTGTTGATGAGGCCACTATGATATTATTGATGAATATTATGCAGTATAATCCTTATGCAGAGATCCTTCGGAGAATAAATGAATACTCATCTATCCGAGATGTTCGATTGCATATAAGCAAGAACATTTTAATCGATCAGAGGTGTTATAATTGTCCGTCATCTGATCAGGTGGCAGCAATTTGGGTCGAGGGAAATGATCATACCAATATCCCTTACGATAGAGATATAGTTGTCCGAGGAAACGATGGCGAGACCCATCATATCAAACACTATTTTGGTTGTTACGATCCATTACAGTATCCTCTTTTTTTCCCATATGGTGACTGTGGTTGGAAGCAACATATTCTTAAATGTTTAAACGACCAACGCAGTGCGCCTCCTGCCCAAGTTGTGTTGCCGTCCAAAGGTTTGACTTTATTTGATCAGATTGTTTCAAAAGAAAGTCACGGTAAGATTAATCATACGCGCGTTTTTCAGTTTCTAAATTATTGTGCCCTGCATTAAAATTGTGTTCACATATGTTTCGAATTCTTATGCGTTGGTTGCAGCTGTTCGTGGGAAAAATAATAGAATGGTGTCGTGCCGAGAATACTATTGTTATCGACTACAGATACAAGAAAATGACTCTTCACTATTGTTGTATGGTGGATGGTTATTACAATAGTTTGTTGTCGATATGTATATTAAGTTGGAAACAACTAGACTCGATTACTATAGGAGAAATCAAGAAGAAATCAGATCAGAATTATATCAAGGCATAGTTGACAGTGTCGCCAGTGGAGAAACACGTGGTACAGAGGTTGGGCGTCGTGTGGTTCTCCATTCATATTTTATTGGGGGACCAAGGGATATGCGTAAGCGGTATCTTGATGCGATGGCGCTGGTCAGATCTCTAAGGAAACAAGATTTATTCATTACCATGACTTGTAACCCTGAATGGCCCGAGATTAAAAATAATTTGTTTGATGGTCAAATGCCCCATGACCGGCTTGATTTAGTGTCACGCATTTTTCGTGCAAGGTTGGTTGATTTGAAAGATCAGATAATTAAGAAAAAGATATTTGGTTATGTTGCAGCATATGTTTATGTAATCGAGTTCCAAAAGAGAGGTCTACCACACTGTCATTTTCTTGTTATACTCAAGCCCGAGTTCAAAATTTCTTCGCCAGATGTATTTGACAGATATGTTTCTGCTGAAATTCCCAACATGAATTTATTCCCACGATTATTTGAGCTGGTTTCGCATCATATGATGCATGGTCCGTGTGGAAATTTGAATAAAAAGTGCCCTTGCATGGTTAATGGACAATGCAAACATCACTACCCTCGATCACACTCGGATCAAACAAGACAGGGCCGTGATGGTTACCCAATATATCGAAGAAGGGACAATGGGATTACTGTTGAGGCGCGAGGTTGTCAACTAAATTATCAATGGGTTGTCCCTTACAATCCCTACTTATTATATCGTTATGATTGCCATATCAATGTTGAGATTTTCTCGGGCCTGACAGCAGTTAAATATCTCTACAAATACATCTATAAAGGGCATGATAAGATATCCGTCCATGTATCCCCATCTAGCATGGAGCCGTATGTTGATGAAATAAAGACCTTTCAGGATGCTCGATGGGTTTCTGCTCCCAATGCAATGTGGAGAATCTTTGAATTTGATTTGAATAAAAATTTTTCCGCGGTTATTAATTTACCTTTGCATTTACCAAATCAACAATGTGTTACTTTTTGAAAGAATCAAAATTTGCAAAATGTGTTGAATTTTGGATATGTGGGGAAAACTATGTTAACTGAATATTTCTCGACTTGCTGTGCAAATATTGAGGCAAGGCAGTACTTATATTCAGAGTTTCCTTATCATTTTGTTTGGGATAGTAGAGAGAAAGCATGGAATAGAAGGAAGCAAGGGAAGGTGATTGGCCGGGTTAAAGCCTCTAATCCAATAGAGGGTGAGAGGTATTCTTTGCGTCTATTGTTGCTTCACGTTCGAGGACCTACGTCTTATGATGATTTATTGATAGTTGGCACAACACTTTGTTCTACATTCAAAGAATCATCCCAAGTTAGAGGTTTACTGGAGTGCGATGAGAGTAATTTTCAGTGTCTAAATGAGGCCGTTGATTTTCATATGCCTTATGCTTTGCGGAGATTATTTGCGACGATACTTGTGCACTGCCAACCATCTGATGTTCGTCGATTATGGGATGCTTTTTGCCACCATCTGTCCGAAGATTTTGGAAGGAGTGGTCTCATCGATGAATTGGAAATAATGAGTCAGACACTCCAATCCATTAGTGATTTCTTGGAAAGTATGGGTAAAAATGCGAGTATGTATGATTTACCCAAACTAACAATGGTCTCAAAACATCGTGATTTGTTGAAGTCCAGGGAAGTGATAGAAGAACAATCTGTCCCAATACCTGCAACTGATTTGGATGCTCACCATCATCTTAATCATGCTCAAACGTTAGCTTACGACATGATCATGGATTGTATTGATCGAAACTCTGGTGGATTATTCTTTGTAAATGTACCTGGAGGGACTGAAAAAACTTACTTATATCGTGCTATACTCGCAACCATTCGTTCACGAGGAATCATTTCTCATTACACTACTACATCTGGTGTCGCAGCTTCTATCCTACCAGGCGGCCGAACAGCGCACTCGCGCTTTAAAATCCCAATTGAGCTGCATGAAAATAGTTATTTCACTATCTCGAAACAAAGCGGTCTTGGTAATCTGCTACGCCTAACCAGACTTATTGTTTGGGATGAAGCTCCGATGTGCAGACGCCATGCAATCGAAGCTGTTGACCGTACTTTGCAAGACCTTGTTGGTAATAAGGAACCGTTTGGTGGAAAAGTTGTGTTGTTAGGCAGCGATTTTATGCAAGTTCTTCCTGTTATTCCTAAAGCAACAATTGAAGAAACTATCTATGGGAGCCTTATTCGATCATATTTGTTTCCACGTATGAAAGTCATTCTTCTACATGAAAATATGCGAGCGAAAAATGACCCTGTTTTCTGCGAGTTCTTGCTCAGGGTGGGTGCAGGGGTAGAGCCTGTAGATGTCAATGGAAATATCAAGCTCCCAACACAGATGGTAACTAAAGTTTGTGAAGGAGACATTGAGGCATTAGAAAATAATTTGATTGAACATGTGTACGAAGGATTATATGAGAATTATCTTTCATCAACTTATATGACCGAGAGAGCAATTTTATCAACGAAAAATACCTATGTTGATACGTTGAATGAAAAGATTATAGCATTATTTCCAGGAGATGCTGTGGAATTTCTGAGCTTTGATGAGGCAATTGATGACACACATAATTATTATCCAGAGGAGTTCTTGAATGGGCTAACACCTAATGGTTTGCCTCCTCACCGACTGGTCCTTAAAAAAAATTGCCCTATAATGCTGCTTAAAAATTTAGATCCTTCTGATGGAATGTGCAATGGTACTAGGATGGTTTGTCGAGGATTTTGCAATAATGTCATCCAGGCGGAGATTTCAATCGGACAACATGCTGGAAAAATGGTATTGATACCTCGCATACCTCTCTCTGCAGCTGAAAACGAAGGATACCCATTCCAATTCAAACGGAAACAATTTCCGATTCGCTTGTGTTTTGCAATGACAATAGACAAATCTCAAGGTCAAACGATTCCAGTAGTTGGGATTTACTTGCCAGAGCCTGTTTTCTCACATGGCCAACTTTATGTTGCTTTGTCCAGAGGAATCTCGATGAAGAATACTCGAGTGCTGATAAAACCAGATATTTCCAATGGTGGTGATTACTCCCGAACAAAAAATGTTGTTTACAAAAATCTGCTTGATATTGTTCTAATCTAGCTGCCGTTGTCTTTTACTTTTTTTAACTCATTGTTCACTTCTGGATGATATTTGATTATTCTTTTTTGTCTTTCTGTATCTTTCTTCACATTTTTATTGGTTCCAATTTTTATGTCATTTGAGTCTCTCTCTATAATCCTATATTGTTGGAAAATTACTATAATTAGATGATGAAGAGAGATTAACGATATTGCTGAATATCATTTTTTCTATAATTTTGTTTCCGCATGCTTTAGCACACTTTTTTGGTGCTCCTTTGCTCTTAGTACGATCAACCTGAGGTTGACCACTTTTCCCCATGGCCACTCTTTTTTCTTGCGCTTGAGCGACGTTGGATGCAGGGAACATGTATGATTTCTATAAGAGATTAGCTTACTCTACTTGTAAGCAATACAACATTTTGCTAGAAATTGTTGTCTGGGTTTCAGTCATTCTGGACAAAAAATATCCGGACAAAACACTTTAGTGGATCCTTCCTATAGGCTGTAGGAGAGTGGAGAGGCTATACTTAGGAAACATAATGCTTGATGAGGTTGAAAATTATTTCTCTTTGGCACAAATGATTTGCTTGAAAGGACTTAAGATTACTGATAGTAGGCTACCATTTCCTGTTAAAACAACTTGAGTTACTAAAAAATTATAAGTTTACCTGAATGAAACTCATATATCTGAGTATCTCGCTTCGAATGAGTGATGAACCCAACTGATGTTTCATCGCTAAATGAAATAAACTTTCGTGCTCTCTTACGCAACACACAAAATAAAAAGGGATCGTTTTTAATAAAATGAATATTCGATTACCAGATTATTTGCAATGGAGCTAGGATGCCCTGCCGAAGATTCTGTTATGTCAACTCTTCATTTCCTACATCATGGTTAACAAATCATGTTGTGTCTCATTTGTTTTCATTTATATGCGGTGCCCCATCTTCTTGTTTTTTTTTGTAACTTTCTCGTGGAAACATATCTACAAGGTTCGTGTGATTATAATATACTGCCAATGTTTCAGATTTTACATCCTCCTATTTTTCTTGTCATCATGAATGCGCCTTATTGCAAATGATTACTTGGTAAATATGTCCTCTTTGTTTTCAATTAGCTGATTGCTGGTCTTCGTAATGGTCAATATACTGTTGTTTCATCTTAATGGCATCTCACGCCAATACCTTAATGCCCCATTTCTTTTACTTCAACTTAGACATGTATGTACTGACTCATTCATGTGAGTTGTGAACTCTTTTTGAAACGCCTACTACTAATAAATGCGGAAAACTTTTTTTTTTTATAAATATACATATACGCCCATACATATATGTATAAACATTAAATACTGCTAATAAATAAAATTCTTAAAATAAAAGCTTAAGTAAATAATAGCATTAAGCCACTGAAAATCTCACGTCGTGCTGAATAAAATGATAATAATAATATCTAAGTAAAAATACACAAATCTCGAATGCGGAAACTGAAATTAAGAAACATGTTTTAAAAATTCTTGAAAGTATTCAAACATGCAAAAACTCAATGCGACGGTCACGGGGCCACTGCCATGCTCACTCATACGTCCTCGCCACCAGTAGGAGCAACATAAGAATCATCGTACTCACCTGCACCATATAAGTGTAGTGAGCCTAGAGGCTCAACATGTCTAATCCTTTATAACGAGGGTTAAAATAATGCATCACATAATCATACTAATACATATATCTTACGTGGACATGCATGCATGATCTTAAAATAATGCATCATAAAATTATTCATCATCTGACATACATACATCATAAATAATCATACATAACATAATTGAGCATGTCATCATCATAAAAACTGAATATGGTCATATCCATGAATGTGACTAATAACCGTGCCGACTGATCAGTCTAAAGAACCAACGTACATGGCGGTGAATAAATCCACCTCTATGCTGGTAGTAAACTACCTCTGTGCCAGTGGTAAAACCACTTCTATGCCGGTAGTAGAACTACCTCTGTGCCGGTGGTAAACCACCTCTATGTCGCCACATCACTTCAATTTCCATAAAAATATTTTTCATGCTCAATTTTTAATCATAAACACATCATAAAATATTTCATGTATGCATGCACTTAAAATATGTCCGTAATATATATTTAATTAATTTTCATAATAAATATACTTATACTTAAAATAAACTTCATGCATAAAAATAATTAAATATATATTTCGGACTTAGTTATTTTTCATGGGTTGGTCCAGACTGCTGGTCACTCACTCTAAGCCCATTAAACTTAAATAAAAGCCCAATAGAAATAAATTCTTAATTAAATGTCATTATTCATAAATGAACCTAAATAAAAACATTTAAGCCTTTTAACTTAAGCTAAGCCCAAAAATCATATTTTAGCCCAAATAACTTAATTAAACTTAACCGGGCCTAAATAAAATATTTAAGCCTGTTAACCTAATTAAACCCAATAAAACTCTAGACTGGCCCAAAGATCCACTGATTGGCCCAAAAATTCTCATGGGAAAAATCATTGAGCTAACTTAAATAAATTATTTAAGTCCAAATAAAATTATTTGGAGGCCCAAATAATTTTTTTATTAATTTAAAAGCCCAAAATCCAATTAAATAAATAAACACTTAAAAATTAAAATACCCGAGCCCGGACCACCTAACCCGGACCCAGACCGACCAAACCCGACCCATGAATTTACTGACTCGACCCAGACCCAAAACACCAAGCCCGACCCGCCTAAAGCCTAGACACAACCTTAGCCTTTCTTTCCTTAATCCTAACTCACGGTAGCCCTGAGCGACTTTGGAAAAACTGCCCGTGCCGCCTGCTCCGGCCACCTTTGGCCGTGAAACCACTTCCCATACTTAGCCAACAACCAGACGGTTCTAACCCAACAAATTTTACCTCAAACGGAGCTTTGTAGAAGGAGAACGAACCAAAAAAATCTACCCCTAGTTTCTGCTCATGCGCAGAACATGACCAGAAACTTCAGGCCATTCGGCCGCTTATCTCTGGCAACCAACGGCCGGAGGCCCACCTGTACTACCTTTTTCTCTGTCTTGAGGTTCTAACCCAACTGGAACCAAGCCTAAAGTCGACCTGTGGACCGAGAACGAGTCATTTTACGCAGACCGCTCAAACTGCGACCTGTTGTGCATCAGAAGCAAAGGGCTTCGGTTCCAGCCCATTACAGCCCCAAACCCTGACCAAGCTCAACCCTAGAGACCCTAAGGAAACTCCTCTGGACCTGGACCAGCATCCATGCTTGTTCCATGAAAAGAAAACGTGAGAGATGCCACCAAACATGAAAGAAAACTAGTTGCTCCAATATACAATTTAATATCTTGCATGCATCAGAAAAATCGAAGTAAAAACCTTATAAATCTGTCATGAAACGTATATATAGCTTATATGGTGTAGAAACGAAGGAATTAAACATACCTTTTGATTTATTAACGAAGATAACCGCGTGTACAACTCCGGGACGACGAAACGACAAACAACTTGATAAACTCCAAGGATCGGCTATGGTGCTCTAGAAATCTGCTGTTGATCGATGGAATGGAGGGGGAAAGGAGAGTGGAGGCGGCTGATAGGGTTTACGTAGTATAGAAAATGATTTTTGGGATAAAATTTTGGGTAGAAAATAGGTTAATAGACAATATAAATTAATTAGGTAGATAATATAACATAAACATAAAATTTTAAACTTTTAAAAATACATACTAATCTGATATAAAATATAAATCCCGAAATATTAATTTAAGGGAGTTTTAAAAATTAATAAAATTTATTAAAATGACTTATTTTGGCTAAAAATCAACCCTTAAATAAATATATAATTAAATACTAAAATTTTCTTGACAAAATACCATAAAATATTATTTTAAGGCTCATAAAACTCATAAAATATTTTTGGCTAAAAATATTGGTATCTCGTCCGTCCACGGTCCCGTCTACGCGGTCAAAATAACTTATTTACTCAAAAATCTAAGAATACAATAATTGCGGGTTAAATGCTAAAATAAATTTAAATCATGTATATAATTCACATAATAACACATAAATGTCATTTAACCCAAATATAAATTTTAAATAATTATTTTTCTTAATTATGCATGAGAATTTACGTATTAAAATTTCCGGATGTTACAATTCTCCCCCCCCCCCCCCCCTAAATTGAATTTTGTCCTCGAAATTCGACTGATCAAACTCTAATGACGGAGTGCCTCAAAAATCCAATTTACTAAATCCACGGTTACCTATCTAGTTCCCAAGTTTCGGTATCACAAAAGTCTTGCTTCTGCTGCGCACTCTGATAAATAAAATATTTTATCCTTCCCATTTGTCCTCTTCATCTCCATCAAACCTACATTTATAAATTCCGCTTCTGAAATACCTCGTAAAGAGAATCATTACAATTTACTTACATTCCACTGTAAACAAAATCTGACGTTTTATACAAATCTTAGTACCATAATGAAAGTACACCCACATACTTACCTCAACTTATACGTACAACTCAAGTATTAACTCTACTATTCGTCTTCCTAAACACAACAATCGCACTATGCCAAAACTTGACTGATTTCATATTCTTATACACCCTACTTATCAATCCTCCAACATTCGTGAGCCGAACTTTTGTTCTCAAATTTACTTATTAAATCATAGGATTACGATATAAACTCCAATGAATTCAACTTGTAAAGCTTATCTACACACTAGCCTTCTATAATAAGTTGAACATCTTTGAGTCGAACATCTGTCATTCATCGCAATTTTCTTCAACTTATCCATTTACCACTACACTTCCAACTATCGAACACTTGAAAGTCTTAAATATTGAGTTCTATAAATCCATGAAACCCAAAAAATGAATTTAGTGTCAAACTTCATGTACAACTTAAATTCTCCTAACGTCAGAAATATGCTTAAAATATAAGAATTCTACTTCCGCGGTTAGTTTAGGCTTAAGACACTTAGATTCTCCTATTGGAGGAGTGAAATTCCCCGAACAGTATTTACATGTCGTCGTCTCTAAATAGTGTAATCATATAACATTGAGTAGTTAATTTCATATCATTTCCTAGTTGCCTCTACTTAAAGTCCATGGAATCTAAACTCCTCAAAATCAAAATACTAAGTCAATTACCTAATAAACTGAATAATCCATTCACGAGTAATACATGTTGGTCCCATGTACAGTCAAAACACAAATAATACTTTTTTTTTTCTCATGCATCACAAAAATTTTGGTGGAAACACTACTATATCATGACCCCGAAATTCAAATTTATACAACCCAAGGATATTGAAAGAACATCAATACAAATACTTATACACAATTAACCCCAACGTAAAAAAAAAGTATCGAGATAACAGTTATAATATCAAGTCATTACGCTGACTCGTGATTAATCCAAGTGCTTCAAATACCCATACGTGTGTAGAACTAACAACCAAATTCTCAAACGACTCAACTCTTAACAAAAGAACTCACTCCAAAAATATATATATATATATATCGTCAACTCTTAGGCCATATCTAAAGCTTATATTATACTTGACATCGAAACCAAAATTTATAACAAGTGTTATGCCACACCTGACCAATTACACAAGCCTATAAAAATTTACACCTTCATCATTCAGTCATCACAATATCTATAAGTGAGGCTGAAAAGTTTCCAAATCTATTTATTTAAATGTAGTGACTTGAACGTCAAATCCAATACAGCGTACTTGGTAACACTAACCACGCGAACCCTTAAGTATTATCAAAGATTATCTAATTATTTATCAAACTAACTCCACAATTATTCTTATTCTCAAAGATTCAAGAACCTAATACAAAACATATTTATTATCAATTTATACCTCATATAATTAAGAGTACAAACTTAAAACCACAAACCATCAAACTATAACCTTATGGTACAATTGTCATCTCCAAAAAAATCATGACTTCTTCGTCAAAGAAAAAACCTTAATAGTTAAATGAATGACAATATGATATCTGTGAACACAACTAGCATAATTTGACACATGCGGACTTAATTTCCAAAAATATATACTAGCCTCTAAAAAGTAACATTTTAAATTCACCAAAGAAGAAAATGATACAACCCTCGATTAATCAATCTTGCGAGGAATCCTACTCTTGCCTCAAACAATAATTCTATTGCTATCACAAAAACTTAATACCTCTTATCGGAATTTACCTTTATTTTTCTATTTATCGCTATACCTTCATAAAAATTTCCTATATAGGCCCGCTACCTCTTACCATCATCAACCCAATAATTTACCAATGAAATCATTCTAACTTAAAATCAATAAGTTACTACAAAAATTTAAGTGACAACCCATATATCATAAATATCAAACTTAGTTTTAACAACATAAAACTGAATTCTCAAATTCGAAATTTCTTGTGGTCCACCTGTCATATAATATGTCTTGGGCATACTGCGTCACCACACATTCTTCACGTAAATCGCAATGCATAACTAAGTATTTTAAAACTTTGCTAACGTAAAGTCTTAAGTCATAACATATGCTCCTGATAAATCATAATAAAACATTTAAAACTTACAGACCGGTAGTAGGATTTCTGAGCTTCACGTGGCAGATGGACACCCTCCAAGAACCGCGCTCTGATACCAATTGAAACGCCTATTACTAATAAATGCGGAAAACTTTTTTTTTTTTATAAATATACATATATGTATAAACATTAAAACTAATAAATAAAATTCTTAAAATAAAAGCTTAAGTAAATAATAGCATTAAGCCACTGAAAATCTCACGTCGTGCTGAATAAAATGATAATAATAATATCTAAGTAAAAATACACAAATCTCGAATGCGGAAACTGAAAATAAGAAACATGTTTTAAAAATTCTTGAAAGTATTCAAACATGCAAAAACTCAATGCGACGGTCACGGGGCCACTGCCATGCTCACTCATACGTCCTCGCCACCAGTAGGAGCAACATAAGAATCATCGTACTCACCTGCATCATATAGGTGTAGTGAGCCTAGGGGCTCAACATGTCTAATCCTTTATAACGAGGGTTAAAATAATACATCACATAATCATACTAATACATATATCTTACGTGGACATGCATGCATGATCTTAAAATAATGCATCATAAAATTATTCATCATCTGACATACATACATCATAAATAATCATACATAACATAACTGAGCATGTCATCATCATAAAAACTGAGTATGGTCATATCCATGAATGTGACTAATAACCGTGCCGACTGATCAGTCTAAAGAACCAACGTACGTGGCGGTGAATAAATTCATCTCTATGCTGGTAGTAAACTACCTCTGTGCCAGTGGTAAAACCACTTCTATGCCGGTAGTAGAACTACCTCTATGCCGGTGGTAAACCACCTCTATGCCGCCACATCACTTCAATTTCCATAAAAATATTTTTCATGCTCAATTTTTAATCATAAACACATCATAAAATATTTCATGTATGCATGCACTTAAAATATGTCCGTAATATATATTTAATTAATTTTCATAATAAATATACTTATACTTAAAATAAACTTCATGCATAAAAATAATTAAATATATATTTCGGACTTAGTTATTTTTCATGGGTTGGTCCAGACTGCTGGTCACTCACTCTAAGCCCATTAAACTTAAATAAAAGCCCAATAGAAATAAATTCTTAATTAAATGTCATTATTCATAAATGAACCTAAATAAAAACATTTAAGCCTTTTAACTTAAGCTAAGCCCAAAAATCATATTTTAGCCCAAATAACTTAATTAAACTTAACCGGGCCTAAATAAAATATTTAAGCCCATTAACCTAATTAAATCCAATAAAACTCTAGACTGGCCCAAAGATCCACTGACTGGCCCAAAAATTCTCATGAGCTCCCAAATCCATAAAAATCATTGGGCTAACTTAAATAAATTATTTAAGTCCAAATAAAATTATTTGGAGGCCCAAATAATTTTTTTATTAATTTAAAAGCCCAAAAGCCAATTAAATAAATAAACACTTAAAAATTAAAATACCCGAGCCCGGCCCACCTAACCCGGACCCGGACCGACCAAACCCGACCCATGACTTGACTGACTCGACCCAGACCCAAAACACCAAGCCCGGCCCGCCTAAAGCCTAGACACAACCTTAGCCTTTCTTTTCTTAATCCTAACTCATGGCAGCCCTGAGCGACTTTGGAAAAACTGCCCGTGCCGCCTGCTCCGGCCACCTTTGGCCATGAAACCACTTTCCATACTTAGCCAACATCCAGACGGTTCTAACCCAACAAAGGTTACCTCCAACGGAGCTCTGTAGAAGTAGAACGAACCAAAACAATCTACCCCTAGTTTCTGCTCATGCGCAGAACGCGACCAGAAACTTCAGGCCATTCGGCCGCTTATCTCCGGAAACCAACGGCCAGAGGCCCACATGTACTACCTTTTTCTCTGTCTTGCGGTTCTAACCCAACTAAAACCAAGCCTAAAGTCGACCTGTGGACCGAGAACGAGTCATTTTATGCAGACCGCTCAAACTGCGACCTGTTGTGCATCAGAAGCAAAGGGCTTCGGTTCCAGCCCATTACAACCCCAAACCCTGACCAAGCTCGACCCTAGGGACCCTAAGGAAACTCCTCTGGACCTGGACCAGCAGCCATGCTTGTTCCATGACAAGAAAACGTGAGAGATGACACCAAACATGAAAGAAAACGAGTTGCTCCAATATACAATTTAATATCTTGCATGCATCAGAAAAATCGAAGTAAAAACATTATAAATCTGTCATGAAACGCATATATAGCTTATATGGTGTAGAAACGAAGAAATTAAACATGCCTTTTGATTTATTAACGAAGGTAACCGCGTGTACAACTCCGGGTTTCAATCAAAAAAAAAAAAGTAATATAAACCACATTCGATCTTGCACGGCAATATTGATTTGGGCCATAGCCCACACTTTACAAAATTAGCCTGATTGATTGTTTTTGAATTGGGCCTGGGGCGGGGGCTATTACTAATGAAACGACGTCGCGGCATACACTTTTTCAGCAAGAGTTAAATTCTCCCCCATCGGAATCCCTCGCATAGTATAATTGAGACCTTCGCGGAAAACTAGAAATCGACAGCTCCAGAGCGCGCCTTCTCCAAAACTGATAGGAAAAAGAGAGTAACTATCACAAAATGGTGCGTAATTTCTTTCCTTTTGGTTTAGTTAATGGTTTTGTTACTGGATTAGGATTTGTGGTTTGTGATTTGTGATTTGTGATTTGTGATTTGTGCGGTTATGTAAGAATTTTATTCTCGGTATGATCTTTATTTTAGATGTTTCCCCCCAATTTTTCGAATGGTTTGAAGGATGGAAATATTAGACACTCTTGTGAGATATTCAGTTGAATTTTATTGCTTTCCCAGTATTTGAGTTGAATAGGGCCGTTTGAGACATGAAAATTACCCAAATCTGACATAGAAGTTGAAATAATTTAGTTGAATTATTCAGGAAAATAGAAAATTTGACGTTATTTTGGGGGAAATGGGAGGAGGTTCAGTTTCCTTGTCTGCCTTCTGGTTCTATCCCTCCATGCTAGTTGGTATTTTTTTAAAAATAAATAAATAAAAATAAAAATTGGCTGGGGAGTTGTGGAAAGAATACGTTCTATTTGTGAACTGTAAACTTTTTTGCAGTGAATGCTCAGACTATATCAATGTAATTTAAATTGGATTTGTATTGATCATAAATAAGTGTAAGACGAGCTTCCGCAAATTCGTTCTTTTCCGAAAAAATTTGATCTTGATAAAATATTGACTACAAGAACCGTTTGTTTTATACGACTTCCACTTTACAAGTAGTTTTACACTTTTATTTGCCCTGATTTGCTTCTTTATATGTTATTAGACTTGATTGATGCTCTAGGAATTGGCTTTGTATAAACTTTTGTCTATGAAGTGATTGAAGTAAATTTGTATGGTTTCTGCAGTCATCTCTCGCAGCTGCTAGGGCAGATAATTTTTACTACCCACCAGAATGGGATCCAAAAAAGGTATCATGTAGTGTCATTTGTTTAATGGATTATCATGATTAGCATCTACATGTATTCCAGATTTTTAAACTCTCATCTCTTCAGGGTGGGCTGAACAAGTTTCATGGTCAACATGCTTTGAGGGAGAGAGCAAGAAAAATCGATCAAGGCATCTTGATTATAAGGTAATGCGCTGGGCAATTTTAGTGATTAGTTTCTTTCTTCTGAGAACTGATTATAGAAAATTCTTGTACTTTTTTTTGTTTGATCGTAATTGCTCAACAAGAGAAACAGTCATTTTTGGGGATTGGGATTCCCTTTGGGAATTTTTGTAGTATAGCTGAAAATCAGCCTTTAGTCCATTTGAAAGATGCTGGGTGATACAAAACGGTGAAATGATTCTATGAAAATTTTAGGCTAAATGTCTCATTGATTGTGAGAACTGTTTAGAGATCGGAATTTCCGTGGAATGCACGACCTTGTGTCCTGGAGAGACGTTGTCATGCAAATTTTAGTTTGTTTCGACGAGGGCAATGTAGATCATTTTCCTTCCATACAGGCAAAAGAGTTTTGTGGTACTTCATTGGGCGATTGATTTGACAAAGTTTAATTTCCTGTGACTGGCATAAGCATATTCATATTCATATCACAATAGTATCAACTGAAAAATGAAATGTGTACTCTCTTTCCCAAGTGTATTGGCGGTGAAGAGACTTGTGACTTATAATCATAATTATCAAATCAGACATCAATGAAAGAGTCCGAGTTTAAAACAAAAATAAATGATTGTGGATCTCATCAATCGTGCACTTAAGGAATATTTGTGTTTTGCAGCTGACGATGATTTAAAGTGTCTTGTGATATCTTTAATGTGAAACATTTGGTTTTTTTAGTTGTTTAGGAAGTTAAATTCATAACTTATGCTTTTGATTTTACAGGTTTGAGATGCCTTTTAATATATGGTGTGGTGGATGCGAATCCATGATTGCAAAAGGTGTGCGGTTTAATGCTGAGAAAAAACAAGTGGGAAATTATTATTCTACAAAGGTATAGTGGTGTTTAACACAATTGCTCAACTAGTTTTCATGCATTGTTGCTATGGATAGTCACGTGTATACTGTTTCCAGATATGGAGCTTTTCGATGAAGTCTGCATGCTGCAGGCATGAGATTGTCATTCAAACAGATCCAAAAAGTTGCGAGTATGTGATTATTAGTGGAGCTCGAAAAAAGGTTGAGGAATATGATGCTGAAGATGCTGAAACCTTGTTGCTGCCTGTGGAAGATGGTGAGTTTTCTTTGATAAAAGATGAATCTGGCATGTCATCAATACAACCTAAAACATAAAATGCTTTTCCGGCTCTTTTATTGTCGATTTCAGATAAGAACAAGCTGGCAGATCCCTTTCACCGTCTTGAGCACCAGGAGAAAGATATGAAAAAGAAGAAAGAAGCTGAGCCAGTACTGGTGCGTCTTCAGCGAGTTTCGGATGCCATGCATTCAGACGATTATTCCTTAAACAAATCACTGCGAGCCAAACTTAGGGATCAAAAGAAAAGAGTGGCTGAAGAAGAAGCTAGTTCTAAGAAATCCGGATTTAGTTTAAGACTTCTTCCTCGTTCTGAAGAGGACGCCGCCGCTGCATCTCGCGTTAAATTTGCTACCAAGTTTGAAAAGAATAGGAAAAACAAAAGGGCACTAATTCAAGCCGCCTCAATTTTTTCTGGACCGTCCAGTTCTTCCGAGTCTGATAGAAGACGTTTGGAGCTGGAAGCTAAAAGGAGGAAGATAAATGCGTCATCCGTGTCCAAATTGTTAGGAGGAGGATTCAAGCCATCATCATGGGCTCAGGGTCCTCCTGGTAAAATCAACAGCCGTTGAACCACCCCCCTCCCCACGATTAGCCGCTGTTTGGTTCATTTTGAGATGTAAAATTAGCACAAATAATTGGTGAGGTACGGCCGATAGTTGATTTGTTGTTGAGATTAAATTTGGAGTTTGTGTGTATATGTTGTGCCTGCCATGTAAAGTCTTTGTTATCTGATGTATTATTTGTACTTTTTAAGAAGGTATTGATTGATTGGTATTGGAAGCCTTACTGTTTAGGCTTGAGTGTGCGTCATGATAGCATGATGCTGATGTCATTGGAATAGTGGTGATAATTTAAATAAAATCAACATACAAAACTACTAGGGCTGGTGAAGAAATTGGGGACCAAAAAGTGATCCTACTGCATGCGTGTGACAAAAGGGTTGGGTTTGTCTTCTTTTTATCAATGGGGAACATATTACATTATCTATCTTGATGATCATTGTCGTTCGATTGGAACACATCACATGCATTCAATTCTCTGCTTGAGACCAACTTGTAATTGCTAGCTTATGTATTAGTAAATAAAATAAAGCATGTAGATTGTATTTCAATCTCTGCAAATTAATAATGTGGGAATCATAAAATTTTATTAATCAAAAGAGGTATTTATTAATTGAGGAATTAAAAGTTTATTACTTTGAAGGGTTTTATTTTTAATTATTTTATTCAACAACATAAATTTAATTATATAAAAATTCATTGTGTTTCATCAATGTACGTACCATATTTTTTTGAATTAATATATAAAAGTTCATTGAATGAGATTAGTAATAATTTACATTTTTTAAATAAAAACCAAAATCTTAATTTTACAAATACAAAATAAAAATAAGATTATTTCTTACGGACATAGGTATTTTTGAGTTGGTTGTTCAATGGTTTTGGCGGCTGGTCATTTGGATCACCGAGTTATGTTATCATCAAAAATACTTTAGCTCGTCAGAAATTCAGTTTGGTTGAATTCGAGTCTCATCTCAAAACTTTCAAAATATGAACTATCAACTTCACACTTGAGTAAATATATTAGAAACACAATAACAAGTTTTGTTATTATCAAAATCAAGATTGCTTGCATTTTCGGACCCAAAACTTAATTATAATTTTAATCACAAAATCTATCAGTTAAAGTAAACATGATATATATGTTTATCTATAATTATTGCACATCTTATAAAATTATTTTAGTACTCTTAGTGCTATTTAATTATCACATATAATCTCATCTCACTAAGTAAACACGATTTAAAAAAATATATGTGAGAACATATTGGTACTCTTGGTATGATTTAAAAACGTTTTTAAAATACATCTCAATGAATGCCTAGAATATCAAATATATATTCAAAAGTACTTAATTATTCTCGTCCCATGCATGTCAATGGTGTGGTGTACCATATATTTTTTAGGGAATTTTTTTAATTTTAGTCTTATAAATTGGTTTATTTTTATTCAGTTCCTACATATTCAAACCCCCTTTCTCACCATATTTTAGTCATATAATTTTATTTTATTTTTTGTGTCAAAGTTTGATTTTCATTAAGTAACCTGAATTTAATTTTATTTTGATCCTCGATCTTTAATTTTTTCGTCGAAACTCACTAAACTCTACTCATCGAACATATTAGTAGTTGGAACCATACTCTAATTACGTGACTAATGATGAAAATAAAATCTATGTTGCACACCTTAATTAAAATCTATTCAAACAAAAATAAATAAGAAAAAATAACGCAATAGGCATCCAACAATCAACATATCAAAACAAGAAGAAATTATGCATTTAGTATTGGAGACAACATAACAATACTGAGGAAACTACTGCATGTACGTTATATATAGAGTAGAGACAAAAACTGTAAAGTTCATAAAGCGAAACTTGAGTTGAGGTGAGGGGGTTGGGTGGGTGGTGTAGCGTAGGGTGGGTAGAGGTAGTGTAAGAGTCATGTGTTTCAATACACAATGATTCCATTACCAACAGGTAATTTGGTAAAAGTGATTTAGTACTATAATTATATTATTGAAAAATAAATTAAGATTTTATTTTTATTTTTTGAGAAAAGATTTTATTAAATTTTAATAATAAGGATTATATTTGTAATAATTTATATTATATTGTCTATAATGTCTTCTTTGATACAAAACAAACTTAGCGCTTGACTCTGATACGAACTAGCTAAAATCATTTTTACTCCCATCATCACATATGCAATAATTTTAATTACATTGTATTTGGACAATTATTTTAAAAACATTTTTAGTATTTTATAAGTGAAAAAATTTAAAAATATAGGTTTGGATAAAAATTTTGTAAAAAGTTTTGGAAAAATAATTTTTAAACAATTGTTTTTCAAGTATAATTTTTTTTAAAAAACATTTGATAAGCGTTTTTTGATAAAACATATTAAAAAGTTCCTTTTTAACTGTACAAATATTTTTACAGAATAGTTGTTCAAACACATATTTGTTATTAAAATATTTTTATAAAAATTTTGTAAAATATTTTTATAAAAACGTTTTTAAGTCCTTGTAAAAACAGAGTCCTAATGTTCTTTTTTTAGAGTACTTTTTTGGCACACTCCTTTATGAAATATTGAAAATATACACTTCATTCCTGTGAGAATTTAATAGGCATCTTATCCCTTAATTTTTTATAACAACTTCACGTTTTACCATTGTCACGCTGAGTTGTTGAATACGCGTTGTTGTGGTTAAATAACCATTTTTGTTTGACGATATTAGGTCTATTGTACAAAAATGTCATTCTATAATTGTCATATTTTTCATATCTACTTATATTATTACAATATATAAGGTATGTTTTCCGTACAATAGGCTTAATATTAAAAAAAATAAGATAAAATCATTTTTTTTTGCGATTTTGATCTTCTATGTTGTCAGCTTTCAGTTTTAGTCTCATATCTTTGTTTTTTTTGTGGCAATTTTAGTCTTTTTTTACGATTTTTCGAAGTAGCGCTGATGTGACACTCATGCAGAGCTGATATGGAGCTGCATTGTATCGTGCCACATTAGGATTCCAAATGAAAAAGACTAAAATTGCCAAAAAAAATTAAATATTCAGGATTAAACTGAAATTGAAAAACATAAATGACCAAAATCATAAAGTGGCAAAATTACATGTCCAAAAGTGCACTTTTTCCTTAAAAAAATGGTTACTTAGGCGCAACAACGCGTGTTCAACAACTCATTGTGACAAGGGTAAAACGTGCAACTCTTATAAAAGGTAAATGTCGGGATGCCTATTAAATTTTTAGATAAAGGAATTGTGTATTTTCAATATTTTAAAAAGTTTTTGGTGCAAAAAAAACTCATTTTTTATTTGTCACAATCTTTGTGTTGCTTGTTAATTTTACCGTGTTTCTGAGTGTGTTTCGTCTGGGGGCCGGAGTTTATGCTCGTCCAGGAACTTCAAACGAATCACTTGGCAACTTGATTTTTTATGAGTCGGGGTTGATAAACAATGATATATACGTACGGTGTACCTGCATGTGTGTGTATATATTACTCATGTATATATAATATATGCGGTTTATTCATGAAATATTTTTGTCATGATGTCATTTCTTTTAAAAAAACAATTCATATAATATAATACCTTATCCTCATTCGGATGGCTTTATCTATAGGAGATACATTCCATTAATATAGGGACACCAATTATAAAGTTAAAGGATTGAGTTCGAGTTATCTTAAATGTGTTATTCTAATATATAGTTGATCTAAAACACTTGTGTTTTGCCGTATTAGCTAGCAATATCAATATTACCCATCAGTTGACATATGATATATAGACAATAGATTTGTTCATATGGAAAGTATCCAAGCCAACTCTTGATCCAAGGGCTATAAAGAGCCACATTTGCTTTTGTATGTAACACAATATATATGTGGACTTGTGTGAAAAATAATGTGTCCCTAACTATTACAACACTTGGATGAAGAGTTGGTGGTAGCATGGATCAATCCAATTAATTAAAAGACACTCGATGATATAATTATCTTCACTCCGAATCTAATTATCATTATTAATATTAACCCATAAGAATATGAAAAATTAACAAAATAATGACCATATATCACGAGGATAATGCCAGGAACAAGAACTCAAATTAAACCCACCACAAAGGAAAAGGTTGTATTTCTTTCACTCCATATATATATTCACCAAAACTAACAAAATCACCACTTAATTATAAAGGCTTTAATATAATTTTGACAGAGAAAGGAAAAAAGAAAAAGAGGTAATTGAGGAGAAACAAACGATCGAGAAAAAGTTCAAGTTAAACAATATTATTCTTTCTCTCACAAAACAAAATTAGGTCTGTCTACATAGTATATCCCTTTTTCTATTCACTTCCTTTTGCTCCCCCCATGCGTAGAATCCAAGTTTCTTGATCCTTTGCCTTTTCTTTTCATCTTTATGTTAAAGAAATTAAAGATGGCACGATCATGAGTCAACCCTACAACAAGAAAGAAAAAATTAAAGACGAGAATCCAGAATATATTCATTAATAGCTAGATATATATATTGTGAGGGTTTCCAAGTTCAAGATCTATATCACTTTAATTTTTCAAGAAATGAATCAAGAAAATACAAGGGATGCATGTATTGGAGTTGGAGGATCAACCCTAGATTTTTCCAAGCTATCACAAGTCATGCCATGTATTTCTCCCGTTCACGTTTTCAACCCGCGGGTTGATAACTTTTCGGGCTCCGATGGGGACCCGTTTCATCCATCTGCCGGTTTTTTCAACGGGAGAGCTGGTCCGGCCAGCTTGCGATTTGGATTCAATGGACCGGTTCTGGACCGTCAAATGAGACAGCTTGTATCTGAATCTTTTGCGCTGCAACAGAAAATGAGTGATGCAAAGGCTCTTGCAGCCTCTAAAAGCCACAGTGAAGCTGAGAGGAGACGTAGAGAAAGGATCAATAATCATCTTGCTAAGCTCAGAAGCTTACTCCCTACCACAATCAAAGTAAGCATTTTTATTCCCCCCACCCATTTTGTTAACTCGATAATATATTTCTTAGTATAATTTGGTGTTCACTCAAATCTTGGAGCTTGAATATTCTACATGTAATCTTTTGTGGGTTCAAAGATTTTTCAGATTATAACATATCCCAAGATTCTAGTACTTGAAATACTTTTTGCTTAGAGGGTCCGGTCCGAGTTCACACAGGTTTTGTTAGGGATTCATGTGACTCAGAAAATGGAAGAATTAATCTAGGCAAGAAAAAATTACACTTCGAGTACGTGCAGGATTAATAATCAGTTTGATGAGTGGATAGTTTATGCGCATTAAAATATAATTAATCCAAATATTTATATTGAGTGCAACTTTGTTTGGCATTCTGAATAGACATATATATATATATATATTAAAAGAAAGGTTAATTGCATAAAATTATACTATATACCGTGAAATCTCGGTATTATGGGAGTGTTTGCAATCACTAAAAAAAAGTGATTGTTAGCTTTTGGCTTAAAAAAATCATTTTTGTGTGTTCTTAAATCTAGATTATGTGTTAGCTTATGCTTAACTTAATTGAAATCCAAAAGCTAGTCATGTGGTGATTATGATTCTTCAAAAGTGATTCTAATAAGAAAGTCATTGCTAAAATCACTCTAATCACTTATCTTATTTATCAAACATTACCCAACTTTGATTTTTAGATTTTCACATTTGTTTCCAAACACTACCAACTTTTGATTTTTCTTAACTTTTTTATAATTTATAAATTAATCACTTCAACAAAATCACAATCTATTGCAAACACTCCCTATATTAAGTGATTTATTAACTTATTGTGTTTTAAAATTGTAATTGAGTGCATATACATCCAATACATATGAACATGACTGTGTCATGTACTCAAAATTTGAAAAAAACGGGGAGTTAATAATCATATAAAAATTTTCAGCAATCTTGCGATTTCAAGTGATATAAGTAATTAACCCTGAAAAAAAACTAAAAAACGAGTTTTTTTTTTCTTTTATGTGACACGGGTCTCAGTTTAGCAAGCAATTTGAATTCTTCTATGCTGCATGTGGAACTCCCAACGGGACTCATTTATTTAGAGTCATTTACATTCATCTCATTTACGCTTTATGTATTTGATATAAACCTCCCTTACATGTGGGGGAAAAAAAAAACATACGAGAGAGATAAATGTCAAAAACAAAGTGTTGGTATGAACGTAGATTACCCGTTTCTTTACAAACCTCTGCTGTTCATATTATTATATTCTACATTAATGTTTGATTTTAAAATTTATTTATTTAACTAATATTTGATTCCCGTTGGTAGTTCCAAGGGAAGGGAATATGGGGGCGGGGGGGTAACAGGCGTCACATCTCCTCTCAGTTTGATTCGATAAAGAGAAACCTTGGACCAGTCCAAAAGCCATGCTTCCTTTGAAATTTCTTGCCGGATTTGCAGTAAAAAAAATTCTATACAAAGGGATATATATTCTTAATTAAAAGAAACAAAACAAAACAATAAAATAAAATGGACAGACATAGAAGCATTCTTGTCAGTAATTCGGCTCATTTTCACACTTTATTGAATTGAAAGAAAAAAAAACATTAATATTGTAACTTTTATTCTGTCCATATAATGTGTTGTGAATTTTTAGACAGACAAAGCTTCATTGTTAGCAGAAGTGGTCCAACAAGTGAAGGAGCTAAAACGCCAAACTTCCCTAATTCAAGGAACAAGTTCGGTTCCATCCGAAACCGACGAAATAAAAGTCGATGATGCATCAGATGAAGATGGTAATAAACTAGTGATCAAAGCTTCAATATGCTGCGATGACCGGTCGGACCTCTTACCTGACCTGATCAAGACTCTACAATCTTTGAGGTTAAGAACACTAAAAGCCGAAATGACGACGCTCGGAGGCCGGGTTAAGAATGTTCTATACATAACTTGTGAAGAAGAAGATCATCAAGATTCCAACGGTGGTTTTGATCAGCAACAGCCATCATTATGTATTAGCTCAGTTAAAGAAGCACTTCAAGCAGTACTAATGAAGTGTAATGGCAATGAGTATGGTACTTCAGGGGGTGTTAAAAGGCAAAGAACAAATTTGAATAGCCTTGAACACAGGCTCCTCTAAAGATAATTTTACTCTAAAAACGAACTTCTTTTTACCTTTCCTTTTGTGTTTTGTTTTTTTGGGGTTTTGATTTGATTTCATAGAGGTGTTTGTATCATATTTTAGTACTAACTAGCAAAAGGCACGTGCGTTGCACGTGGTAAAATAACAAAAGCGATATTTAATATTTCAAATGGATTATACTTAAGAGAAAAAAGAAGCTTTCAACTCTATATTGATTTTAGGCGAAAAAAACAAGAGTTAAATTTACGCATAAAAGTTGAAAAATATTAAGAAAAAAACGACACGAGTCTTTATTAAGATATGTGTTTAAGTTTCCTTTCTTTGATTTTGCGAGGAGCAGTTGGTTTCTTGTTGCTTGATGCAGTCTTTCTTTTAATTCTTTTTGTATAGTCCGCAAGAAACTCGTCGTCTTCTATTTCTGTAGATGTGTTGTGTGCTTCACTTCCACCAAGATTATCTATCTTCGAAAATGAGGAGGAGGAGGAGGAGGACTTCGATAGTTCATTGTTGGCATTGTTTATCTTTCCTTTTATCAGACGTCTCTGTCTTTTAGTCTGGCTACTGTTTGAATTTGGAGGACTTGGTTTTTGAAAGTTTTCAGCAATCATCGCGACCATGTTTCCATGTATTGTAACGCTCCAATCCAATTTGAAAAGAAACCTATGATTCTCTTTGTTGTGGGGGATTACGTCGTCTATGTTCTGCATCGTATTTGAGTTTCATTACATTAGATGATACACATGCGAATGACATTGTGTGTAGACCATTCATGTCCAAAGAATAATAAATTGTTAATATCAGTTTGTATGGGAATCGGCAAACCTGATTGCGGATTTTGATAAATTCTTCAATTGGATGACTGATGAAGGATTCAACAATATGTCCAAACATAGTTATTCTTGCTACTCCACTTCCATCTTCGATCAACACGGCGAGTCTATACCTGAGTGGTGATGTAATAGGTACATAATTATACGTAAAAGTAGGATATAATATTCAGTAGAGTTTAGAGTTAAGTACGTAGAATTAATTATTACCTTGGAACAAATTCAACGGGAACATTTGTGCAGCTAAGGCAAGACATCCCAATTTGTGTTTTTGTAGCTGCTTTGTAGCAGTGATTGCAGGCATTGTACAATAGTGATGAGTTGTTTTCGATCTCTTTTATTGTTCCCCGAACACAGTAGTAGTTATTCTAGAGTAATAAAAATAGATATTTAGATAATGTATTTATGTATTTTTATTTATGCGGGTCAATTTTTTTATGCAGATTGTTTTGGGAGCAGAAGTTGGCAGGCATAAGTTGGCGCATTTGTTGTCCAGAATTGAAAACAGAGTTCAATGGTTTGTATGTAATCATGTATGACGGCGTGCATACGAAGCGGCGAATTCGTAATTTTCAGAGCATTGGTTTCGAAACAACGATTACCTCAGTTAATGTGCTCCTTTGTTTGATGATTTGTTCCAGCTTTATGTCATCTGTTTCCGCAAACTTTCTATTTGTCCAAATTGTATCCACTCTATCTAAAACGTGACTCGCGTTAAACCTGGTATATAAATCCGTTATTGTAGCATTAAACAAGACCGTAGAAAAATTATTAATAACATGATAATCAGTTTTGGTTTTTTTTTAAAACAAACGTAATAAAAGTTTCATTTCCATGTATGCAGTAGGTGTGTAAATGTGTGAGATTACAAATTTTGTGTGATTTGCTGTGATGCTGAAGACAAAGAGTTGTTGAAACTTTCCTTACCATGCGGTCATTTGAGCTGCTGCGGGGCATGGTGGATCCAAAATAATGTATGTTGTTGGAGTAGATTTCAATTGTGAAACGTCTAACAATGAAAGCAAATCATTAGTTATTTGTTTGTAAGATGATAATAAGAACAATAGAGAGGTGGTGATTGTTAATATAACTTTGTGTTTGCATGGTAAGGTAGCATATAGCCACAATTTGCCATTGAGTCTCTCTGTTTTTCATCAATTGGGCTTCATTTAGGGCCATGTCGTCCCAAAATCCAACTGTGATTACGTCGTACCTGTAGAAATGGTCAGTACTATAATTGTGACCTGGAAATTTGGGAACTACAGTATAAAAAAAAAAATTTGGTGTGTTTAGGTATTGTTATTCATGAATTACTACTATTCATTCATGAGGATAATTTCTCTTAGATATCCAATTGTTCCAGTAAGGGGCCTCCTGAAAGTATGAAGATGTCGAACGTTCTTGACAAAGCCAATCAAATCTGCAGGCATTTTGTTAGCATGACTGAAGCATTTTATTGAAAACTTTTCGAAACAATGGTTGAGAATAAGGCTTACTTTGATACTCATTTTGTTTAAGCTCGGGACTGATTTCATTAAACCTCTTGAATTCGATAGCTAGCGGCATTGTTAGTTTCATAGCTTGAGTTTCTGTGACTATAGACCCTGCTTGTATAGTAAGGTCGAACTTTGGGTTGACATTAACATATGTGGAGTTGATTGGCCTGACCAACGGGTTACAAATGAAGTAGGTTGTATTGGTTTACAGTAAGGTTTTGAATTGCGGGATAACATTCGAAAAGATACATGCATAAATCATTGTTCCCTGCAAATGAAAAGAAAAGCAAGTGCTAACACTTTTCGGCACAAGATTATTGCAAATATGAATATGAAGTGTAATATAGTACATCGGCGAAAGTAAAAGATGGCAAGAATGAAGATAAATATTGCATTTCGATACAACCGATTGTGGTACGATGCTCGTTCGGAATAAGATATAAGTTACGTACCTGCTTGTCCATTAGTATTACTTTCCTGATTGTCGTCATACTTTTCTTTGCTTTGGTTTCAGAGCCCTGTCGAAGCACAAGCGCTTCGATGACGATGTCTGATTGATTTTCCTGAAGATTATTTATCATGATAACGTTCGGTGTTTCCATTTGACTTGCTTGGTTGTGTGCAATATTTCCAATTTTGTATGTATTTGATATATATATATATATATATATATATATATATATATATATATATATATCTTCTGAAGTGGATATGAACAGACAATTGTGTTAATAAAAATGCGACATAAAGCACCAATTTAATATTATAAATATCATTTAATCCATAGGTTGTGGTGGATCAAGTGAAGCGTCCAGTAATAGGTAACGTTTGGATACATCATTAGAGGGCAATGATTTCAAGTAATTAAAGATGATGTATCTATTTGGTTTCTCATATATCGGATCTTTGTTTGTGTCTTTCATCTGCACAATGCTATGTGTGTTTTTATAAAAAGACTAAAGTTCATGCATATTTTTCATTATTTTTCATTAGTGTTAAATATATGTTTTAACATAAGAGGAAAAAAATAATAATTTAATATAAGCATGCATACAATTAGGATACACGGTATTAAAAATATTGAGATGTGACGCCTCATAAATTTATATATATATATATATATATATATATATATATTTTAAATTAAAATAAATGTATCGTTGTTAACTGGATTAAAGAAATATAGCAACACAAATCATCCGTTTAATTATATAAAAAATTATTTAAGTCATATGTAGGTTAATTATTATCTTACATTTCGACACATTTAAGTAGAGTGAATTGTTTAATGTGTGTGTGACGCTAAATTTAAGTGAATTCATTTGCATATTTAAAAATAGTATAAAATAATATATATATTCGTAAAAAAAGAGTTTAAACACAAAAACAGAAAATAAAATACATGTCGATAGATGGTTATTTGAAAATGAGGTGTTATTTTAATAAATTACCAACATATAGAAGTAGTTTTTTTATTAAATGTGAAATAATATCGATTGATTGTTATAATTTATTTGCAATTTAAAATAATAATATTTTGGTGAATGTAAATTTTGCGGTTAATTTTTATGACACCTATTTTAATTTGTCACGTTAACTCATGGTTTATTGAGAGTTAAAAAATTATTAATATTGGTATATGCGTAGAATGATGTCTTTGAATGTTTAATTGTATATGCATTGTAAATTTTAGAAAAATGCATTACGTTTATAAAGTTTAAGTAGTACATATAATTTTCTAATATAATACGTAGTATTTGGTAACTGAATACAATTTTTTTTAAATAAAAACCCCTTAAAAAATTTTGTGTGACGGAAAAAAATACGAACTCTCATTTGATGTAGCGATGAAACATAAGGTTGGTTAACCAATCGTACAAAGTGGATGAAATACGTATAAAAATGTGTTTCATTCATCTTAGCCCATGATAATATTTTTATTATCTAAATTTGTTCTTTCTATTTTACTTTTCTAAGTTTTCAATGGGTTAGTAAGCATGTGTGCGTATTGCAAATATTAAATTTTGATAGTTTTCACCAAATGCTATGAATATATTAATTAAGTAACAAATGATATATGTAGTTCAAAAGGAATACATATGATTATTATAAATAATTTATCTTAATTAATTAAAAAAATTCTAAAGATATTGTTAATTAATCAGGTAATTTTCAATAATTAATGTATTGAGTTGACATCATTTTTATTCCGAGAGTTAGTGATTGAATACTCATGAGATATTATTGGAAATTTTGTATGTCTTTAGTTCCAATAATAGTATTCAATAAGTTAAAATATGAAATGAAATTTTTTTGAAAATAAGAAGCACTCAAGAAATTAAAAAAATATGTGGTAATTGATATCTAATTGCAATTTACAATGAAATAATATTTCAGATTTCGGCTTTTTTCCCAGAAGTCTTGCCAGCAGATTTAGTGTTTTTGGGATTTGTATTGACCTTGTTTTTGCATAATAAAATAAAATGAAACTGATATTCCTAATACTCTAAAAAAGTAATTGATATGATACCTCAAATTAATCTTCTTCTCTTTGTCAGCACTAATTGATGACAAATATACCGCTGGTCATCGCTATCGACCAACTTACTTTCCAACTGATTCAAATCGAAGGCCTAAAGCATGGATAAATCTTTGGCCGAAGGGCACCCCACATAACTTTTAATCACTCTTTTCTTATGCTGTGAAGAAACATGGTGATGGCCAGCATCACAATTTTGGCACATGAAAATTTGATCGTCAAAGCACCGAACTTGTGCTGCTCGATTTCTGCCAGCATCACAACTATGGCACATGAACATTTGATGGTCAAAGCACCGAACTTGTGCTGCTCGATTTCTGCAAGACTCGCACACAAGAGTTTGGGGATGCCGATAGGAAATAGCATTGGCTGAGTGAACCTTTGCATCACAAGAGAGGCAAAGATGTGCTGCATCTGCCATACAGTACACTATTGGCCTCAAAGACTTGCAATACTTTTTCGAGGTCTAAATCAACCATGGGAAGATGTGACTGTTTCTGTAGCTAGAATTATGGTTCGATTTTACCAGAACAGACAAAAGTCTAAAAAATCCACCAAGTATTGGAAAAATAAAGGAACCATTAAGCAGATAAAGATAAGCTATTAAACCAAGATCTGAAATCAAGAAAATGGAGAAATCTAATCATAATCAAGTGAGACTACATATCATATGAGAAACAATTTTCATTACAAACCATCATATGTACTTCATTTATCACATATGCAGAGTCACAAAATCCCAGTAAGAATCAATGACTGATGCTCAAAACAAGAAACAGGAAACATGCGAAAGAGCACAATAGAACCAACCGTTGATCAGATACACTCCAAACAGAGAGCTTTCTTGAATTAGCTGAAACTTAGAAATCCTTTTAATCGAAAAAAAAGCAAAAAGAGAAGTGTAACATTCGGAAATTTTAATACGTAAATTCGCATGCATAATTAAGGAAAATAATTATTTAAAATTTATATTTGGGTTAAATGACATTTATGTGTTATTATGTGAATTATATACATGATTTAAATTTATTTTAGCATTTAACTCGAAATTATTGTATTCTTAGATTTTTGAGTAAATAAGTTATTTTGATCGCGTAGACGGGACCGTGGACGGACGAGATACCAATCTTTTTAGCCAAAAATATTTTATGAGTTTTATGAGCCTTAAAATAATATTTTATGGTATTTTGTCAAGAAAATTTTAGTATTTAATTATATATTTATTTAAGAGTTGATTTTTAGCCAAAATAAGTCATTTTAATGAATTTTATTAATTTTTCAAACTCCCTTAAATTAATATTTCGGGATTTATGTTTTATATCAGATTAGTATGTATTTTTAAAAGTTTAAAATTTTATGTTTATGTTATATTATCTAACTAATTAATTTATATTATCTATTAACCTATTTTCTACCCAAAATTTTATCCCAAAAATCATTCCCTACACTACGTAAACCCTATCAGCCGCCTCCACTCTCCTTTCCCCCTCCATTCCATCGACCAACAGCAGATTTCTAGAGCACCATAGCTGATCCTTGGAGTTTATCAAGTTGTTTGTCGTTTCGTCGGCCGAAAGATCTGTTCTTGTTTTATCTACTATCTGTTTTGATTGATCGATTGATGGATTTGCCGTGTTTTCCCTACAGAGTGATTCTCAGACATGATCAGATGATGGATATTCTGTCAGAATTTTGTCAGATTGTTTTGACTACCTGATTTAGTCATTTCAGACAGAGATCTTTGTTATTCTTCTGGATTAGTCTCCGAAGAGTTTTTGTTATTCTAGTACATCTGAGTTCAGTTGATATCCTCAGAACGACGGACAGTCAGATCAGACGAGGCGAACCTTAGAGAAGATGCCATGTGTTGTAGTGCTCGACTTAGCACTAGTGGCAGGATTTGATTTTCGTGGAGACTTTGTACAACGACAACTATTTCATGAATTATTGGATGCACTTTTCAAGAGTTGTACGAGAAGAAAGGAAGATCCCCGTTGATTGGAGGTGATTTTCTGTGTCACCTGTTTTGGAACCAGAGATGAGTCGAATTGTGACTGAGCAGAGGAAGATTATTCTGACGAGAATGAGCCGACTTTGGATTGACGAACTTGAAAGAGTTATTTGAGAGACAGAGTTCGTGTTGGAACCGCGTTTGATTTCGAGGACGAAATCTTTTCTTAGAGGAGGGGAATTGTAACGCCTCGAATTTATCTTAATTACGCTTATTTGAGATAATCGGAGATTTCAGAGTTTAAAAGTCGACTTGTATTTGATCAGGGTCCTTTTTGAAAATTTCGGATTTTTGAGGGATTAAAATGCAAATATTGGATTTGTTAGATATTTATAATCTCTTTGACTCTTCTCCTTCACTCATCCTCCCTCCCACACGCCTCCCCTCCATTGAAGAACTCCAAACGTGAGTTTCAAGCTTTGGAATTCTCCGTTTTTGTCGATCCGTCCGTTGGAATTTATTTCTGAAGGCAGATTAGCGATCACGGCTGAGAGAGCTTCGTTCTATCGTAAGTTTTTCTACGATCAGATACATTCTAGTTTTTGGATGTTGTTAGAATCGATTGATATTTGAGTATGTTGTTCTTGGCGGAGTTCTGGTCGTTTATTATCTGTCGGTTTTGAATTAGAGCGACGTTCGGATTTGTTTTGATTTTTGGAAGATTATTCGAAAATGTGGATTTTTAGATTGTTGGAATTGAATTTAATTGAGTAAAGGATGATTGATATGAGTTGTTTGAATTGATATTATGCTGTTTGTGTTTCCGGTTTATCAGATTATAGCCGTTATGCCGCCGGTTTGAATTTTAAGAATTTTGGAAGTTTTGTTGAGTTTTGGGATTATTTGGTTTGGATGGATTGTTATTGGATTGTGTTTGTATCCATACAGATTGATTGAAGATAGCGGAGTTTAGAATTGTCAGCTTTCAAATCGTTGAAGAGTTGATCGAGGTTTGGTATCGAGTTGATCTCATCCTCGGAAGTTGACTTGAATTATCTTCATCGTTGAACTTTGTTTGGAATGGAATTTTGATTTGGAATTCTTGTTGTTGTTGTTTCCAGATTTGGAGCATCGACGTTTGAAAGAGGTATAAGATGACTTTGATTGGAATGGAACGAGATACTTGAATCCGACTTGATTCGAGTGTTCCGAAAAAATCACATACTGACATGTTATTTGATTATTTAAGTTATTTGAGTTATGTTTTGCATTGCATTCATATTGAGCTAAGAATCCTTGATTTGAGCAGCGGGCAGGACGGCCCTTTTATGATAGACGTTTTGGGGATATATTGTGAGTGGCCTGGGTGTAGTCGTTTCACCTAGTGCTAGCATACTCCTTATAGTCGCACCAAAGTCTAGAGGATGGAGATACGTAGCACCACCTCGATCGGGAGAGTCGGTGAGTTGTTTACGTGATCTCGTCCTCGGGATCCCAAAAGCAAAAGCAGCAACTCTTTTGATTATCCGATTTGATAATCCCAGATTTTAAAGACATGCATTGCATTTATGCATATGAATTGAGTTTTAGACATGCTACTGGAATTGCATGGTTGTTATTTGAATATCTGGAAGATGATGCATTTCGTTTGAGATGTTTTTATGATATTTCATGTTAGTCTCTTTTACTGGGAATATTATTCTCACCGGATTATCCGGCTGTTATCTTTGTTTGTATGTGTACTTGGCAACAGGTGGGGCAGGATCGAGTCAGAGACGACATGGATAGAACGAGAATGAAGAATAGAAGTGGGACTTCGAGTTAGAATTGGAAATGCATGCCAATCTAGTTTATGTTTTGAAAGCATGTTTAGAATTCGAACGTTGTTGAATATTAGAATTGATTATGAATGATGAATATTTAAGTTTGTATGTTAATTACACGTTGTTGGATTCGTAATTGAGCATGTTAGATTGATATTAGATTGAGTCGAATTGTTGAATTGAGATTTGAAACATGTTCAGTTTTCTGGAAAAATTCTGATCCCAGGGTGCGCTCGATCCTACGATTTCATGGGATCGAGCGCGGCCCCTGATTATTTGGAGGTAGTGACTTTGAACAATTGGTGCGCTCGATCCTCGCTTTTTGCCGGATCGAGCGCGGCACTTATATTTTTCTCGATAGAGAGTTCAGGAATATGGTGCGCTCGATCCTGGATTTTTGCCGGATCGAGCGCAGCACTATTCATCCGAAAAAAAAAAAAATTTTCTTCCTTTTCTTTTAGGCTTTGATTAATGATGTTTAATTATGGATTATTTGATATTAGTCGATTAGAATCGAGGTCTCACAGTTTCTTTGGAATATAAGAATAATGTTTTAGGATTAAGCTATGACACGAAAATTTGTTGACATGCGAGATTACTTTTGAAATTTGCAAGGTTAAGTTTGTTGGAACAAGCTTATTTTTGAAATTAATACTTTGAGTGCTAAGTTTTAACGGATGAAATTGAGAATTTGACTGATCTTAGTAAATTTCTATCATTATGACAATACAATATAAGGGAAGAACAACGAGTACAAGAAAATTCAAGAATAAAAAAAAAACTTGGGGTGGATATTCATCGGTAAATACAAGGTACATGAGAAGGATAATCAAGATAATTACAAAGAATAATATTGGAACAACCATCTTCTTCTGCGAGATCTTGAGGAAATAACTTGTGATAGGAAGAATAAGTTGAGTGTGATTAAGAATAAATTTGAGTGATCGTATCTATAAGGTGAAAGGAGAAGAAAACAAGCCGTTTTATTACCGCTTTGACCTTTAGCAAGTGTTGGAGTAGAAATATGTGTCTAAAGATATTGATGATTTTGGTGATTTGAATTAAGTCGTAAAGTAGATTCACAGCCAACTTGAAAATATATGTTTCAATCTAAATTAAATCTTCAAGCAGATTTGTAGCCGATTCAAACATATATGTTTTGATCCGATAAGATTAAATAAAAACGATATAACATTTTGTATATCAGAGTGCACATCAGATGTATGATTGGCGAGACAATGAAATTGTGAATTTGATAATTAAGTGTGGGAATGTATAGATTAAATTGAGGAAAAATTATGATTTTTGAGATAAATCGGTTGAATTTCGAGGACGAAATTATTTTTAAGGAGCGTAGATTGTAATATCCAAAAAATTCATTAATCCATTCATGATTTATTAAAAGAATTTTAAATGAGTTTAAGTTATTTTATTTTTTTTAATCAAGATTTAATAGTTATTCTTAATTAAATGATTTCATGTGTTGTGTTAAATGATTTTTAAGTTATTTCATTTTATTATTCGTGATTTAAAATATTATTCTTGACTTATATTCTTAAATTGTTTTAAGTTATGATCATGCATATGATTTCATGAATTGTGTCTATATTATTTTAACGATTTTGATTGAGTTGATGGTTTCAGGTCGAGTTTGATTTTGGACTCACGGGACGAGTCTAAACTACTCACAAAATGATACAAAATATTTTTACGAGTGTTTTAAGTATAATATTCATATGGTTATAGCGTAAGAGTCGAGAGTAGGAATTTTATAGTTTGGTTTAATTAGTGTCGGTTATACTGTGTTTTAAGTGGTCAGTACACGTTATGTATTTAGTAAACACTATCCCACGCAACCACCATCTCCCCACCTCATTACACCCTTGTTTCCTTGACTTTACTTCCTTCATTCTCACGGTTACCTCCCTTTCCATTCCTCTTTTCTTTTCTTGTTCTTCTTCCTTCGGTTCTTTGAAGATCTTAGAAAGTTAAGCTTTCAATCTCGTTCTTTTTCGTGGTTAGCTCGTTTCCAAGAATCCTGATCAGCTCCATCTTCATCAAGGCAAGTTTTTCAACAAGTATTTTAAGGTTTTGAAACCCATTCAAGATTATAATTATTATAATATGAAGATATATGTTGATGTGCATGTTTTAACGGTTTATGATTTTGAAAAAGCATGAAATTACGAGTATCAAGTTATGAATTGTTGAAATTGTGAAGCGTGGTCGTTCTTGACAAGTTTTTGATAGATGGGTTAAAAATAATGAATATTTTGAAGATTATGATGTTATTGGAAGTTTTAAAGGTGAGAAATTGATGTTTAATTGAAAGAAAATAAATTTTTGAAATTTTGAAGAAGTTGAGAAATTTTAATGATAGTTACGGTTTAAAGGTTTTGAAGCAAAATAATTTAAGATTTTAGAGTTTGAAGTTAGTTAATCCATGATTAATTGCAAGAAAATGAGTTTTGATGATTTATGTAGTTAGAATTTTGGGTAAAAGAAGTTTATGTTTGAAGTTTTAAGTGTTGAAGATGTGTTCCATGGCACCGAATTAGCGACACCCGTTATGATTTTGATGATCACGACTAGTGTACTAATTAAAATGCCATGAGGCCAATTTTATTTAAAATTTATATTATTTATCTACAACTTTTATGGTTTGAGTTTTGTCAAAATCATTTTGTAAGATTGGCCAAAATCGCCCGAAGTGTGTCAGTGTTTTGAATTTCTGTCAGTGACACATCTCTGGAGAATGAGTATAACTTTTTATTCAAAACTCTAATTAAGATTATGTTTTTGGAATTGGAAAGCCAAGATCAAGGGCTACAACTTTCATGTTTACCACCTTTCCAAATTTAGAATGAAAAATAGAGTTTTATCGCCTGAATTATGCTAGACCAGAACAGGTCTCACTCGAGCGGGAATATTGTACCGCTCGAGCGAGTTGTGCTCTGTACAAAAATAGTTCTTGCATGTTTTTAAGTTCTAAATGCATGTTTATGATGTATTAAGGTGTTTTAAGTATGTTTAAGAGTTCTTATGCAAAATGTTTCAAGTTTTACATCAAGAACGAAAAGAACGACTTACGTGGACCAATTACGTTATGTGATACATGTACATGTCTATGTTCATTCATGAAACCTATGTTCAATATGCAAGTAATGATTTTAATCATTCACGACATGCATGAAGTTATCGAGTAAAGTTTTATGTTCACGAAATGAAAGTTATGATAGAAATTACGACGACACGATGATGTTTCATGATGAAATGATATGATGAATGAATGTTATGAGGAAACATGTTGATATGATATGATGATGCATAAAAATATTTTGATGTCTTATGTGTCTCTATGGTGGCAATACGGGATTCGGTCCTCCGGATTGGGCCCTGGAGGAGCCTTTCCAAATATGGCTCACGAAATGGATATGTACACGGGACTGGTGCTCCTAGATGAGCTCCGGAGAGGGCCTTTCCA
This sequence comes from Henckelia pumila, assembly GCF_033568475.1. Classification (NCBI taxonomy): domain Eukaryota; kingdom Viridiplantae; phylum Streptophyta; class Magnoliopsida; order Lamiales; family Gesneriaceae; genus Henckelia; species Henckelia pumila. The sequence continues at coordinate 120,047,063 of NC_133120.1, forward strand.
AAGAACGAATGTTATGAGGCTTAGTGCCATATGCTTGTTGATCAACCAGAAAAATATGAATGTGCCCATTATGACGGTTGACACAATTTAACATAATTCATCACCCCAAAATGATGAGTTTTTATGTCATGCTCATGGTTTGATGTTTGTCCAAGTTGAATGATTTTCATTAGATGTTAAGTAAAAATGTTTATTTAAGAATGAGATGGTAAATTTTAGTGGTAATGCATGAAGTTATGTTCAAGATTTAAAGCTAAGTAAGTTTATGTCCATGTTTAAGTTCCTTGAATCTTTTAAGAGTTTTGAAGTTCATGTTCAAGGTTTGAATTTTAAGTCCCATGATGTTTACGTTAAAATTTTTCAAGTTCAAGGTATCATGTTATGTATGTTCAAGTCATTTTAAGTTTAAAGTATTTTAAAGCTATTACGTTATCAATATGCATGTTTTTAATTTTGTTGAGTCTTTAGACTCACTATACTTGAATGGTGCAGTTGGATTAGCAGATTTGAATTAAAGACTTCGGTAAATCAGCTGAAGGGTCCAAGTGGCGAAGGCATTGCATGTCACGACATTTCAGAAGCTCTGATGTTTTAAAGAAAAAATATTTTTATATGTTTGTTATGATTATGTCGTTAAATTATTCTACGCACAGTCTTAAAGATCTGGATTTTAGTATTTTCATTGTTAGTATTTTAAAAGGATGAGTTTTGAGGATTTCAAATATTTAATCTTTTAATTTCATTTGGGTTTAATATTGTTTCGTAGTTTCTTTAATTATTTTCAAATGTAATTTATGTACGTAGTTATTTATTTGAATTCACATTTCCCCATCCTCTTTAAATGTTAGTAGTATGTTTTGACGTGTCGTATTTTAAATGGTATTTGTTATAGAGTTGCATCACTATTTCTTAGTCTTTGTGAACATCGAGTCACGAGTTTTATTGTTAAAGATTTAGAATTTTAAATTCTTTTGGAACTGATGTGATGCTCTCCCTGTGTTTAAAGTTTTTTTTTTAAAAAATAAAATTTCCCAACCTTTTTTTCAAAACTATTTTATTAAATGTTTAAAATACGGGACGTCACAGATAGCCACTAAGATTTCTATGTTTTCCTACTTTAATTGACCAAACCCAGCATCCAGTCAAAACTTATCAATAACCAACTAGGCACGATAGCGTTCCATATTGATTAAAAATAGCTTTTCAATTTGTGAAAACAGTTAATCCTAAAATCTAACAGTCGAGATAGCTGCAATTGTTAAATATAGTTTCATTGATTTATTTAGATTAAATATGCTATGATAGAACAACACACCTAATCTATCGCTACTCAAATACCAATCATTCATGACAATTACGAATCACTGAATTCATGGCTAACATTCAAAAGACGTAAAATCAATTAATTTGTCAGATTAATCGACTTCATGAAATAAATTATAAATCAACAAATACTGAAAAAAATAAGAATATCAATTTAATCTCAAAACCTCATAGTGATAGATTGAAATACAAGAAAATATCCCTTGAATCAGAATTAAAAACTTAGCCAAGCATAGTTGGCTTCATAATTTCCTAAAAAATACAAAATATCAAACCTAAAAATTATGAAGAAGAAAGATGAATAAAATTCCTCTGTCTCTGGCCGGTTCAAGCATTCAGAAGAAGAGCAGAAATCTGTAAATCTCCCCAAATCTCAAACTAATGTGTAAAACTTATGAGAAAAAGGAAAAAAATAATCTAAAAAAAGATAAGATTATCTTCAAGATAATCAAGATAATTTTAAATAAAAAAAAATCTCCAACAATATTTATCTAAAAGAAAATATTCTCTTTAAAAGTCTTCCATAAAATGAATACCATATTTAAAATTCCTAAAATATGGTATTTAATTTTTAAATTTTGAGATCTTCTATTCACCACATGACAGTAGCAGAATAGTCACACAGTGTGCCCACACCTTGCTTCAGGACCTCTTCTTGTTTGCTCAATTTCTCAAAACTTCAACTTGAAGTGTGACAAAAATCACCTTTTTAGCTCAGCTTTCCTTCAAACTCATAAAATTTCTTCCACCTACAAAATAAGGTAAAAACACACCAATGAGCATATGAAAAAGATAAAAACCCAAAAAATATGGTACTAAAAACACAAAATATTATGAGTCTATCAAATTCCCCCACACCTAAACCATGCTTGTCCTCAAGCATAAAATAGTTCAATCCATTATCCCAACTCATCATCCTCATTTCTCTTTCTCAACCAATCCCAAACAAAATTTCAAGCACCAGAGACAAACCAAAAAGAATAAATTCTCACACACAACCATCATAGGCAATCAAGTCAATCAATTGTGTTGAAATTAAAGTGTACAAGGTCCAACAACTTCTCACGTGGCTCACTTATTACACTCAAAGTGTTTAAGTTATGTATATATTTATAAAAGAAAACTCTCATGTCAAAACATAAAATTTTTTTACCATAAGCTTGCAAATATATCACGCCTTTCCCATCAAATGAATGAATTAAAATTCATGATCAAAGGGCTTGTAGTTGGTTGTAACGGGGATAAGGGTAAGGTAGGATAGAAAGGATAAAATGGCTCATAGAATTGAAATTATCATATAAATTTTTTCACAAAAACGAATCCATCTAGATATTCATCTACAATCCATGTTAATCTTGACATCTAAGAATAAAATATTTGATTTCTCTTAATTTTCTCATAATTGTTTTTTGTATTTTATTCTGTTTCTGCTCATTCATTTTTTTTTCTTTTTTTTTGGGGAACTTGAAATATAGAGAAGAGAATTATAAGACTTAGAACATGAGTAACTAAATCTCCAAAATTTGCACAGTCATCTATTCTAGTAGTGATTTATGTGAAAAGTTTACATGATTTTTCAATTCAAGGTTCAAAAAGTGTGATAAACAACAAATAAAGGATTTTCATGGCTTGTAGTGTGGTTTTTCTCCAAAGAAAAGGTTCAGGCTTAAAATTTGCTCACTAAGGGTATATAAATTAAGGTAGGCTCAAAGCAGGGGCATATGAAAAATGGTTTAACCTAGGGCCCTTACTTTTTAACAATGCACTCAATCCACCACAAGGAGTTAATGCGGATATGTATAACAATGCAAGTTCTAGAAAAATCAACCACGCATGACAAACACACAATCAAAAAAACAGAACATGATATAGTGATTGCTTATTGGCCCAAATATCACCAAAGAAGATGGCTATGCGTGTTATACCCATACATTTGTCTTTTCAACCAATTATGAAGAGCAATTACCCAAAATGCAACAAAGAGAATAAAAAAAATATTTTTTTTAAAAAGGACCAGTATCGGAAGTATCTAGGACTTGAAAGAGAGAAACAATAAGCATAAACTAAATACGTCTTGGACAGAAACTCACAAAATGGAATTAAAAGAATGAAAAATAGCAAATAATTAATCAACCAATAAGAATGACACAAACCCTTAAAACACCTCCCACACCTAAATCAGACATTGTCCACATTGACATAAATAGGTGCTCAAAAGAAACTATAAAATCATAAGGACGGTTAGAAAACTCCCCTGACATTTTTTTTGAGCATCGACAAAACATCTTTATTTTGTAAGGCAATAGAAACCTGACTCATGACCTGGAAAATATAGCACTCAAAAAATATTCAACAATTAATCCAACATCACAGTAGTAAATAGCACATAATTACATCCTTGTTGATAAGAATCTTGGATGCCATGAAAAGCAAACACGGTTATAAAAAATCGCACCCTCAGTTCAATAACAAAAAGACTCAATAATGTTGTCTCGATTTTTGAAACAAGTAAGTTTCGGATATTCACCTCTAATTTACAATGAAACTAGCAACATATAATCACATTTTTTGGATATCCACCTCTAGTTTATAACAAAAATAGCAACAGATAATTACGATATAAACAATCGATCTCAACGGAACCTTTATAAGAACTTGTTTCTGACAATCCACGAAGAAGAACAATCGACAAACGCCACAAAGTGGTTAAACTTTGATAAGTTTGATTTGATAAACAAAGTATAACTTTGACATAATTCTAGAAATAATTATAATTGATAAAAATCAATTTCCATAATTTTTCAATCTATTCAATAATGAATGTATATGTTGTATTTATAATATAACTAAAAAAAAATAAAATATAACGCAAAATAATATAAAAGATATCAAAAAATATCATCTAAAAGTTTCTTAATAGACTTATAACACTCAAAAATAGCACAAAATATAAAAAAATACTCAAAAATAACCAAAAATCTTAAAAAATATACTACATGCCTAGTGTGTGTAAATCACGTACTAGAGCCTAGGCGCTTGGCTCTGGTGCTTAGGCGCTGAAGCTGTTCAAAATTGTGCATAATTCTTTAAAAATTCATATCTCCAGTTTTAGCAGTCGGAGCAAGCCAAAAGTTTAACCCTAGCTTCATAACATCCTAAAATACATTTTGGACGGTGGAGATTGGATTTTGATCTCTCTAGTGTTTCATAAAATTTTAGTACTCCACCACGAACTCCATGCATTCCAACTTGGCTCCCTTGCTCCCCAACTTGATTGTCATTGATCTCAATTCCTTCTAATCTCGATGGAAATATGAGAAAAATCTTGGAACAAATGAATCTTCGATAGCCTTTTAGATTCATATCAGACTCCCCTTTTTCAAAAAGATTTGTCCTCAAATCTTGCTATTTACCTGCAAACAAGAAATTTTATCCACAAGTTTTCTCGTTTCTTTCCTCCTCTCTTTTTTTTTTCACTCTTTTTTTTTTCTCACCAATTTCGAAATCCTCTTTATTTGTTTTTTGAATTTTCGAATTTTTTTTCAAAAATAACTTGTAGCACAAGATACAAGAAACTTGGGCAACAAGATAGACAGAAACAAAGAACGACGAACGAAGAACAAAGAACACGAAGAACGGATAAGAAGCACAAAGAATAGATAAGAAGAACAAATAGAAATATACGACTTACTTGAATCAATGAAACCTTAAACTTTGATACCAAATGATAAGAATCTTGGATGTCATGAAAAACAAACACGATTATAAAGAATCGCACCCTCAGTTCAATAACAAAAAAAGTCAATAATGTTGTCCCAATCTTTTGAAACAAGTAAGTTTTTGGATATCCACCTCTAATTTACAATGAAACTGACAACAGATAATCACAGTTTTTGGATATCCACATCTAGTTTACAACGAAAATAGCAACAGATAATCACGAGATAAACAATCGATCTCAACGGAACCTTCAGAAGAACTTGTTTCTGACAATCCACGATTAAGAACAATCAACAAACGCCACAAAGTGGTTAAACTTTGATTTGATAAACAAAGCATAGCTTTGGCATAATTCTAGAAAGAATTATAATTGATAAAAATCAATTTTCATAATTTTTCAATCTATTCAATAATGAATGTATATTTGTATTTATAATACAACTACAAAATAATAAAAAATAACGTAAAATAATATAAAATATATCATCTAAAAATTTCTTAATAGACTTATAACACTCAAAAATAGCACAAAATATCAAAAATACTAAAAAATTACCAAAAATCCGAAAAAACACGCTACACGCCGAGTGTGTGTAAGTCACGTACTAGAGCCTAGGCGCTTGGCTCTGGTGCTTAGGCGTTGAAGCTGTTCCAAATTGTGAATAATTATTTAAAAATTCATATCTCCAGTTTTAGTAGTCGGATCGAGCCAAAATTTTAACCGTAGCTTCATAACATCCTAAACTACATATCGGACGGTGGAGATTGGATTTTGATCTCTCTAGTATCTTCAAATATTTTAGTACTCTACCACGAACTCCATGCATTCCAACTTGGCTCCCTTGCTCTCCAACTTGATTGTCATGGATCTCAATTCCTTCTAATCTCGATGACAAATTATGAGAAAAATCTTGGAAGATTACAATATGAATCTTCGATAGCCTTTTAGATTCATATCACTTGTTTAACTAATAATCACTTATACAAAAATAAGAATTCATCGAATGATCAATTGAAAAGTAGAAAGATATCACCGAGTTCCGCTGGTGGTGGCTGTGGCTGGACGAAATTCACACCGGAAGAAATATTCAGAAGGAGAGGGTAGGCGCGGGTGTAAGTGCTCGGTGATATGGGGATGGAATGCGGCGGCCGGCGGTCGGAGAGGTTGACCAATGCAGCGATGGTGTGAAGGTGAAGGAAAGTAGCACGTGATCTGTGATGGTGAAGGTGACGACCGGTGATGGTGAATGGCAGAGAAGTACAAGCATTGGCGCAGATGGAGATTAGAGACAGCAGCGCTTCTAAGGGACGGTGGTGAGCAGATGGCTGGAGAGAAAAAAAATGACAGCAGCGGCAGTGACCTGTGATGGTGGTGAGAGCGTACGGAGTTTTTGGTGGAAGGCTGGAGAAGAGCGATAGCAGCGGGGAATCAGACGGCGGTTGTCAATGGAGTGAAGAGGGAAGCGGCGGTGTCCCTGGTGTTTGCAGATGAAGGAGAGAAGCAGATGGATCTTGTGAAGATGGCGGAGTGAATATGGTTGTTGCGATGACTGTGGAGATGATAAAGAATGGCGCAGACAGGCACAAACAATGATGGTGGCGAGCGCGGACGGCGACGGTGTTGTGAGGAAGGAGAAGAACAGACGGCGACCGTGAAGGAGAAAAGGGGGTGCTTGAGACGGTGGGTTGGAGATGAGAGAAAGGCAGACAATGGCTGGTGTGGAGATGAAAGACAAAAGCAGGCAACGGCGGCACTGGAGTTGAGCAGACGGCGGACGACGGAGGGAAGATGGCGGAGACGATCGACAATGCTGGTAAGAAGTTGAGAAGAGAGGGGGCGGCACCTGTAGAAGAGAAACAATAAATATGAATGGGGAGAAAGAAAAGAAGGGTTTCACGCTTATTCCTTATTATTACTAGCGACTGGCCACATGATAATAAATATTGTGAATTTTTTTTTTAAATAATATTTATTTTAAAATTACTTAGTGTAGATTTGGTATTCAACATAATCAATAAGATAAAATTGATCGTCAAAAAAGTATCAACTCCAACATGGTATTCAACAGTATTTCTGTTGATTGTTTCATTTGACACTAAAATCTAAATTATGATGTTTTTAAATTTTATGCTCTTAAATAACATATATCTTGATAACATTTGTTAATCCTCATAAAAAGGCAACACATCTAACCTCTTATAGAGCTCAACACATCAATAAAACCCAACAGTGGGGAAATTAAATAAGTTAGAAATCCTTTTGAAACTCCAAATAAGTTGAACCAACAATATTGAAAAAAATCCAATGGAGATTCGTCACGTATGAATTTCAATACAAATGTCTCAATAAATAAGATAAAATGAATAGCATTTTAAATTCTATTAACAATAAAATATTGAGCAAAAGAGGATCATCATAGAGATTAAAAATATACGCATACTTTATCAAACAATTAATAACAGGAAAATATGTTTCCTAATCGTCTAATGGTTTACTAAGCACATTGTAAAAATTAACTTTTATACTCTATATATCTAATGAAAAATAAAATAAATAGTAAGAGATGTGTCTCACTTCTCATTTCTCAACCTTGCATCTCTTTACTTTATCACTTATTTCCATTTTGGTCATCGAAGTATCCAACGTTGAGTTGAAACATTATAGCATCCCTATTTGACAAATTATTCAAACAGTTGGCGTGCAAAATGTTAAATATCCAAACCTTGACATCAAACATCAGGGAACGATTTCGGTTAATGAAAAAGTCAAAATAATATAAATATACCCAAAACAGGGGAAGAAATATAGCCAAGACCGAGAGAATTTTACCTGTATTTTTCAATTCTCAACCTTGCATCTCTTCACTTTATAACTTGTTTCCATGTTGGTCATCGAAGTATCCAACGTTGAGTTGCAACATTATAGCATCCTATTTCTCAAATTATACAAACAGTTGGCGTGCAAATTGTTAAATATCCAAACCTTGACATCAAACATCAGGGAAGAACTCAAATGCAAAGATTTTTCACGAACTGGATAGCAAATTCAAACGATAAGACTAAGCAGAGACTATAATTAAGAACATTAAAAATTTACAAACCTCTAAAATTGAATTTTACGTGTGTTTACTTCATTTGCTTGCATAAAGGCTTTGGAAAGTCGAGAACGTGGAAACTGGGGAAGTGCAAGAAGAAAATAAGAAAAAAATTTTAATTACAGAACATGTGCGTGTATTTAGGCCGAGCAAAGAGTGAGCAAGGAGTGAAGGATAATTGGAGAAGTGGAAGGGATCGTGGGCATAGAGGTATTTTGGGATAATTGAAAAACAGACCAAGACACTACATCAGTTTTTATATGGTGCGTAGCTTTAATAAATAGTAAGAGATTATGTAATTTTTTTTTTTCAAAATCTAAACAAAGAGGAAGAAGATGTTTTTCCATAGGCGTGGGCATGCCTTGTTGAAAATATTCTTCTGATTTTTTTTTCAAAGCTCTAACCAAACTCAATAACTAAAAAAAATAATAATAAAACGTTGGGTTGCCTACCAAAAGCGCAATTGTTTATCGTCGTTATGCTCGACTCCATGTTTTCTTGTTGCTCATGGTGGTTCAAAAATGGTTCATTTGTCCACCTTCACCCATTTGAGTATTTTCATAACAAATTTCAGTCTATGCTTGTTCTGCTTTAATTTTTTGGAAATCCCCATCTCTTGATAACTTCCTCCTTTTTCCATGGGTATTTGCTTAGGTCCATCTGGAGGAAGTTTTCGCTCAATTTTAGATGCATGTGATTCCTGCAAACCACAGAGAAAAAATATAGTATTAGAATTTTCAGTAGGTCTTGCAACAATCTCCTCTAAATTATTATCATCCACAAATTTCGTATTTTCTTGTGACATGTGACCAGTGATATCAAGAGCATTAATATTACTTTCACAACTAGGATATTTCATTGTATAATGAATATTAAACTTAACAATCTCACCATCAAATTTCATAGTAAGAGCACCATCATTAACATCTATGATAGATCTCGAAGTTTTTAGAAATGGTCTTCCTAGCAAAATTGGACTATTTAAATCACTATTTTTCATGTCAATCACATAAAAATCAGTAGGAAAAACCAAAATTTCAACTTTCACAAGAATATCCTCAATTACACCCCTGGGATAAATAGTGGACCTATAAGCCATCTGAATCACAATTGCAGTTTTATTCAGAGGTCCAAGTTTCAAATAATTATAAACAGAATAAGGCATGACATTGATAGAAGCACCCAAATCCAACATAGCCTTTTCAAGTTTAGTATCACCAACTGTACAAGGAATAGAAAACATACCTGGATCATTGCATTTGATAGAAATATTTATTTGCAGAACAGCAGACACATTTTCTCCTACCTTTACCCCTTGACACTCCTTCAAATTCTGTATCCTTTTCGTATTACACGATTCTTTTAAAATTTTAGCACATCGAGGTACTGGTTTAATATCATCTAATATAGGAATATTTACCCCGTATCTACGAAAAGTTTCATTCAACTCCTTAACACTTTCACAATTCCTATTCAATGCAAGGGAGAATAGGGGAACACGTTTATACACAAAGAGAGGCGAAAACTGACCTTTCAGTGCATCATGTTGATTAATTCCTTTTTCCTTCACTTTTATCTCATTATCTTTGTTTTTATTGGTTGGTGATGGTACCACATTTGCTTGATCCTCCAATTCTTTACCATTTTTTAAAGTAATTGCACTAATATTTTCCCTTGGATTCACCACAGTATGAGAATCTAGACCAGTTGAATTGTGTGCTTCCAACTTATTAATGGCAATTTCCAGCTGTCCCACTTGAGTGTTCAAATTCTGAATGTTGTCCTTTTTTTCCTGTTGAAAGTGCAAAGTATTAGTGGCTAGGTTCTTAACAATATTTTCTAGATACTCACTTGTATTGGAAGCTGGTAGAGGTTGTGATCTAGGAGGATATGATGTCATTTGAGGTATAGATAGATTCCTTTGTGGATTAGCATAGCTGAAATTCTGATGATCCTCAATACTAGATTGTAGTCATTAGAATATGGATCATATATGTGTAGTGTCTGTCCAAGAAATCCACCAACTGCATTAGCTTGCTGCACTTGATCTTTTTGTAGCGTCGGACACATATCCGTTGGATGACCAAGACCCGAGCATATACTACAAGATTTGACCTGTTTTACTTGTCCTGCAACCAACCTTTCCAAAATAGAAGTCAATGAATCTAACTTTTGATCAATAGGACTAGCACTTACCTCATTAACTTGTTGTGGGGCGTTGTCTTCCCTAGTTCCGAACTTTTGTGCATTGGCAGCCATGTTGGCGATAAGATATCTTGCCTCTTGAGGTGTTTTGTTTACCAATGCACCTCCACTTGTAGCTTCTATTATATTCCTATCAAAAACTGAGAGGCCCTCATAAAAATATTTAACTAGGAGTTGTTCGGAAATTTGGTGTTGAGGACAGCTCGCACACAATTTCTTGAATCTCTCCCAATACTCGTATAAAATCTCTCCATGCAGCTGTCTGATCCCACAAATATCCTTCCTAATGTTTGCTTCTCATGACGCTGGGAAGAAACTTTCCAAAAATTGTTGTTTCATGCCATTCCAAGTTTTTATAGTTCAATAGGGAAAATAGTAGAGCCAATCCTAGGATTTTTCAGCTAAAGAGAATGGAAAAGCTCGCAATGAAATTTCTTCTTCTATAATTCCTTGGGGTTTCATGGCTGTTCAAACAATGTGAAACTCCTTTAAATGCTTGTGTGGATCTTCACCTGCAATACCACGAAAAGTTGGAAACAAATGAATCAAACCAGATTTTAATTCAAAATTTGCATCAGTAGAAGGGAATTGAATGCATAATGGTTGTTGAGTAACATTAGGATTAGCTAATTCCCTGAGGGTCCTTTGTGTTGGCGCTTCCACTGTTTCTTCGAAATCACTTTCTTCAGTCTCAAATTCGGGTTCATATTACCTTTCAGACTCACTTGAATTTGATGCAACATTCAAACCAAGAGATGAAATTGATGCTTGGTTGCGTCATAGTCACGCTTCTTTTCTCAACCTCATATCTGTCTTCTCGATTGCTGGAATGTATTCTAGTTCACCTGTACGAGCAGAACGAGACATAAAAAGGAAAAAAAAAATAATAAATAGCAAAACTTGAAAGAAATAATTATTAACAACAATCCCCGAAATTTGATAAGCATGTCGTCAGCGAACAAATTTTAAAATACCTACTCCTTAACAAAATGAGTACAAGAGTGAGCAGGGTCGAATCGACAGGGAAAGAGAATTATTTATTTCGAGTAAATGCAGTAAAAAGGGGGTTTTTGGTTTGCAACAATGAAAATAAAACAGGAATTAAATAAGTGAGATCAATAAGAAATTCAATATTTTACCAACTCTGATTCAAGGAGTTTCCGTATTCCAATTATATCACTGGTCATTGGCTAACACATAATTTATTCATGCAGTTTCTAGCAATTAACCTTAAAATCATAGGGATAGCCACTAAGATTTTTGTGTTTTCCTACTTTAATTGACCAAACCCAGCATCCAGTCAAAACTTATCAATAACCAACTGGGCACGATATCGTTACATATTGATTAAAAATAGCTTTTAGATTTGTGAAAACAGTTAGTCCTAAAATCTAACAGTCGAGATGGCTACAATTGTTAAATCTAGTTTCATTGATTTATTTAGATTAAATATTCTATGATAGCACAATACACCTAATCTATCGCTACTCAAATACCAATCATTCATGACAATTACGAATAACTGAATTCATGGATAACATTCAAAAGATGTAAAATCAATTAATTTTTCAGATTAATCGACCTACAACTTTCATGAAATAAATCATAAATCAACAAATACTGAAAAAAAACAAGAATATCAATTTAATCTCATAACCTCACAGTGATAAATTGAAATACAAGAAAATATATCTTGAATCAGAATTAAAAACTTATCTAAGCATAGTTGGCTTCATAATTCCCTAAAAATACAAAAGATCAAACCTAAAAATTATGAAGAATAAAGAAGAAGAAAATTCTTCTATCTGTGGCCGGTTCAAGCGTTTAGAAGAAGAGCAGAAATATGTAAATCTCCCCAAATCTCAAACTAAAGTGTAAAACTTATGAGAAAAAGGAAAATAATAATCTAAAAAAAAGATAAGATTATCTTCAAGATAATCTAGATAAGTTTAAATAAAAACAAATCTCCAACAATATTTATCTAAAAGAAAATCTTCTCTTTTCAAAAGTCTTCCATAAAATGAATACCATATTTAAAATTCCTAAAATATGGTATTTAGTTTTCAAATTTTGAGATCTTCTATTCACCACAAGACAGTAGCAGAGTAGTCACACAGCGTGCCCACGCCTTGCTTCAGTACCTCTTCTTGTTTGCTCAATTTCTCAAAACTTCAACTTGAAGTGTGACAAAAATCACCTTTTTTGCTCAGCTTTCCTTCAAACTCATAAAATCTCCTCCACCTACAAAATAAGGTAAAAACACACCGATGAGCATATGAAAATGATAAAATACAAAATATTATGAGTCTGTCACTCGGATCAACTGCTACGCCATCTCGAGAAATCACATGACCAAGGAAGACAACTCGGTCAATCCAGAAATCGCACTTACTAAGCTTGGCATACAAGTGTCTCTCCCTCAAAGTCTGCAACACCAAATGAAGATGTTGGGCATGCTCATCAATACTGCGAGAATAAACCAGAATATCATCGATGAATACTACCACAAACTGATCCAGAAAATCACGGAATACACGGTTCATCAGATCCATGAAAAAGTAGGTGCATTCGTCAAACCAAACGGCATCACTAGAAACTCATAGTGCCCGTACCGTGTACGAAATGCTGTCTTCGAGATATCCTCATCTCTGACCCTGAGCTGATGATAACCTGACCGCAGATCAATCTTGGAGTAAACAGACGTCTCCTTAAGCTGATCAAACAAATCATCTATCCGTGGAAAAGGATACTTATTCTTCACAGTAACCTGATTCAGCTGTCGATAGTCTATACACAGACGCATCAAACCATCCTTCTTGTTGACAAATAAGACTGGGGCTCCCCATGGTGAAACACTAGGTCGAATGTAGCCCTTCTTAAGAAGATCCTGCAACTGCTGCTGCAAATCTCGCATCTCATATGGAGCTAAACGGTAAGGAGCTCTGGAAATCGGTGCTGTCCCTGGAAACAACTCTATGTCAAACTCGATATCACGCACATGTGGTAAGCCTGGAATCTCGTCAAGAAATACATCCGGGAACTCACTGGCCACTGGAATATCCTGAATGTTCGGTCCCTCCAAGGATGCGTCAATCGCGTAAATAAGATAGCCTTCCCCGCCAAACTCTAAAGCACGACACGCTTTAAGAGCAAAAACCACTGGCATCGGGGGTCGCGCTCCCTCACCATAGAAATACCACACATCACCATCCTCAGGATGAAACTGAACAAACCTCTAATAGCAATCAACCACTGCTCTATAGTTAGTCAAAAGGTCTATCCCAATAATGCAGTCTAAATCCTCCATCGCTAATATCATCAAATTAGTGCTCAACTGATGACCCTCGAAATCCAAAATGCAACCCATCACTAGTTTCTTAGCTAAAACCTCCTGACTTATCGGAGTCGAAACCACTAGCAATACATCTAAAAGAATATAAGGAATCTATACCTCTTAAAAAATCGTGCCGAAATAAATGAGTGAGACGCACCAGTGTCAATCACAACACATGCAAAAAAACCACATAAGCTGAAGGTACCTGCAATCATACGATCACTGTCGGCCTCTGCCTACTCCTGGTTAAGTGCAAAAACTTGCCCCTCGGCACGTGGTCAAAAAGAGGAATGACCTCTGGAAGAAGTCTGAGAATGTTGTCGTTGCGACTGCTGGCGTTGCTGCTGGGATGGCTAGTGCTGAATAATAGTCTGAGAACCACCAACGCTTCCTGAACCACTCGTCGCTACCATAAGTTTAGGACAATCCTTTTTCATATGATCCACCTCACCGCATTGGAAACAACCACCGGTAAAATGAGGACATGGTCCTGGGGGATGCCTCCGCTTGCACTGCTAACAACGATTCCATTTCTGGCCACTAAAACGATGCACACCACCAGATCCTGAAGAGGAAGAAGAAGTGCCACCCTGATTCTTGAAGGACTGAAATCTCGATCCCAAAGAGCTAGTCGGTCTGGAAGAATGTAAGGCTATGTTCCTCCGAATGCTATCCTCTGCTTGGTGACAACGGCTCAGCAAGCCCTCGTAGGTCATATCACTTTCTACTGCAACCAGCTGATGAATCTCAGGGTTCAGACCCTGAAGGAAAAAATCATACTTCGCCTCGGAACTGCTGGCTAACTGAGAACAATATAGGAGTAGCTCAAAGTACTTCTGCTGATACTCATCAATGGTCATCGTCCCCTGACACAAATTCAGCAACTCACTAGCCTTTGCCTAATGCAAGGCTGGAGGAAAATACAACTTCTCAAAAGCTGTACAAAACTCGGCCCAAGTAGCTGCTCCTTTGGCTGCTATAAAAGGTCCGAAAGTAGTTCTCCACCACTTCCTGGCATACCCTCTAGAAGAAAATCCAATGTCTTCATGCTCTGTTCCTCGGTGCACTGGAATTCTCAGAAACAATTCTCCATGCGCTCGATCCAATCTTCAGCAACTGCGGGTAACTCACCTCTTACTAATGTCTTAGGACTCATCTGAAGGAAACAGTGCATACTGAACCTCCTCCGCTCCTCACGGTGTCTATGACGGTCACACCTAAGATCTCTAAGATCGTCCCAATGTCCTCCTCTACTGTCGTGGCTCTCATCGTAGTCTATCATCTGTCAAATAATAATAGATAATGTTTAAAATCCGCTTTACTAATTCCCAGTTTCAATGCGCTCTAATACCAATAAATGAAGCGACCCTACCCGGATTCACAACTTAATCAGAGTAATTAGCGCATGCAATAAAATAATTAAAGCGTAAAGAGCTGATAATTTAAAATACACCAAATCCAATCGGCAGAATTCAACCGACGACAATAATAAGTGTATAATACTATTTATACAACCACATTGAAAGTTTAGGATATCAGAATCCCTAACAACTACCTCCGCTCGGTAGTAGCCTCAACCCTGCTGAGAACCGCCGAAACCGTCCAGTCTCAAACCTGCCCCGCCACAAGATATCCCAAAACACGAAACACAGGGGCGGGGAGCGAATACGCTCAATAAGAAAGTAATGATATATATACAAATATGAGCATGCAAATGATTTAAAAATCAGGGTTAAAACACTTTGGTCAGGGCGCCATGAATATACAGTACCATGCTAAGAGAGCAACTCCGCGGGGTACCTGAAAGAGTGGGTGCCTGGTGAGCCAACTTGTGGCTAAGGGCTTTGATGACTCTTTGTATAAACAATCTTTTGTTTAATATAATTTACACTTTTATAAAGGCGTTTACTTTATCTTTTATCATATTATTATGTTGTGACATACTATAAGATGTTTAGATGAAGACCTTGAATATACTATAGTGTATGTAAGATGTGGTGGCACATGGGGATGGCTATCATGAAACACATCTTATAGTCACTGTATATTCTAAACAGTTCCTAGTCGATTGAGCCGTCCGTTAATAAGGATAAGGATCGCTCGAGATTGAGACTAGCATTTGCGATGCCGAGTACCACGTTTCATTGGTATGGAACATAGAGATGTTCAAAGCATGCAAATGGATATTCATACGATGAATGATCGAACTACCCTATCCAGACTTTCCAAGTGGTTATCATTTATCGAGTGGATAAAGTCCGTGGTTTTGGTTGTACACCATTAGTCCTTACTACTTGAAACATCATTGAGACTCTATATGCTAGTACTGTACTTTGACTCGTTTACCGACTCTATTGAGGTCATCAGGTGTCGGGATTGGGTACAGTTATGACATATATAGGAGTCGATGCTTTGTTGTCAAGGATTCACCACATACTTGCTAGTGTGGATATCCTATGCAATCTGAGGAGATATTAGTGTGACGAATCTCTGGCCAGAGTACATGATGTGTTTTAAGAAATGGTCTCTTAGTAGCACATGCGATGTCACTATTTGATCGTCAAGATGCATTGCATAGTTATCGAATCTCGAACGACTCTCGATTTACCAATGGTTGTTGATTCGATCGGGATATATGGATGAAGGGACCGTACTGTACGCTAACCAAAATCTATTGGTTCTTGCAGGAACTATCAGTGATACCTAGGGAATCATGGGGCGATGTTGCTAGGCGCTCTTACCATGATTCGATGGGCAAGTCGGAAATTGTTGTTCCGAGTCACAAGGAGTTGTGAGCCCACGGCTAGCTGTATCCCTGAACCATTGAGGGTCACACAAGTAATTGATTTTTAATCCCCGTTGAGATAGTTAAATTTAAAGACTTAAATTTAATGAATAAAGAAGTGGGACTTCTTCTTTAAGAGTAGAGGAGTAAGATTTCCTAAAATGACATAGGGATGGGCATTTTTGGAAACCACTGAATTCGGATTCAAAAAATTTATCTTGACTTTAAAAGATGCAGAAATGGTTTCTGTGAACATTGGTGAAATTGGTTTATCAATCTGAGTCACGATGAATTTTATATTAATTTCTGAACATGCGGGCTTTGCTTGTCAGGCTTGAACTTATGACTAATGGGCCCTAAGCTGTTAGCACCCCACATTATAAATAAGTTATTGCAGTACAGAAATTACAGAACAGAGGTCACAAAATATTTTCGAAAACCCTAGCTGTGTTTTTAAAAGTGGCCGCCCCCCCCCCCCTTCTCCTCTCTCTGCTCGAAAAATTTCAGCCTGTGAATTTTGAATTTGCAGTCTGGTTTAACAGATCAAATTCATTAATTCTCTTCGTAGAAACTTCTGATAGATTTTCTAGTGCAATCTATCAGAGGGATTAAAATTCTGTTCGTGGACCTGATTGAAGAATTGTTCGTCCATCAGTTCCTGGGATATACAACAAGAGCAGAGTAATCTGTTGGTGTCCATAATCTCGATTCGAGATTGGAGGTAAAAAATTAATTGTTATTTAATTTTTACATGCACAATTAAATCGTAAAGTTTTGATACCCATGATATGGAATCGTTCCATATAAAATTTTTAAACTTTCGCTGCACCGGGTATCAATTCTGATTGATCTGATCACCGTTCTCCAACAGTACCCTCATCAACTATAGCGTCTACTTTACCGTCGTGGTCGCTCCTAGTGATAACAAAACCAGGGGTTGAGAATCCCCAAACACGAATCCATCAGGTGTACCCCATCGCTAATGGAAACTGCCATGACTCACATCGTACTGGATGCAATCTCCGTAAAAACATGCATATGCTAAATAATAAAACATGGCCAAATAGCACACACCCATGCAACATACAAGCATATATACCATGCCGGATATTTTGGTCAGTACTTACGTACCTCTAGCACTGCAGGCCAAATCCTAGCATACCGATCTAGATCTCACGCCTACAAGTCCGCTCTACTGCATCTACATATGCAAAAGTCCATATATCACTATTTAAGCTCTAAAAGCCTTAAATAAGCTAATAGATACTCCTAAATATTTTTAGGAAGGCAAATTATACCTCCGTCCATCGTCAGCCCGCTGATGTCGAATCGCCTCTAATCTCAGGCACAGCTCTGCTACGATGCCGGGATCGCTCCGCTACTTCCGGATTCCCAATAGGACGCCTAGATCTCCCTAGATCTGACTAGAAAGGGTTGAAAACGAGAGAAGAGAAGAGGAAATGAGCGAGCTGGAATGAGCCTTGGACCCTCTATTTATAGACATCGAACGGAGCGTCCGATGGAACCATCGGAGCGTCCGATACGAACGGAGAGTCCGGTGTCCCATCTCCTACGTAAGAAATGATGTCATCTTTGCTGACATCATGGGTGACGTTAGCTACGATCGGACCGTCCGATGCTTGAACGGAGC
Source organism: Henckelia pumila (assembly GCF_033568475.1). Lineage (NCBI taxonomy): Eukaryota > Viridiplantae > Streptophyta > Magnoliopsida > Lamiales > Gesneriaceae > Henckelia > Henckelia pumila. The sequence continues at coordinate 120,065,176 of NC_133120.1, forward strand.
GTCTGTTCGTTTCTGATTATGTGGACCCCTCCCGACCATTTTTGAGTGTCTTGAATCCATTTCCAGACTCCGTTAACCCATCGAGAATTTCCTTAATCATGTTTTTTTCTTCAAATTCTTCACGTTTTTGTCCAAATTTCTCTTCCAAAAACTCACGATCAATCTCTCTTAATTTTTTGTTGTGTTGTGGCGGCTCCCTGTACTTTGATTGTCTCCTAGAAGTCCCTTTTATATGTACTCGAAGCCCGCCGAATAAAGCCCAAAAAAGTCTCAAAGTTTCCTTCCCAAAAAATTACAAAATCTGACTTCGCGACGGCGCGGGCGTGCAGTAGAGTGGCGAGGGTGCGCCTAAGCCTCGAATTTACACTTCTTTTTACGTCCAGGGATGGCGCAGGCGCGCCTTCCTCTTGCACATGGAATTCTGCAACGCGCGACAATTTTCAAAAAATCATAACTCCCAAACTAACCGTCGGATTGAGCTGAAATTTTGACAGAAGCTTCAAAACATCCTAAACATTATTATGAACGGTAAAGATTGGATTTGAATGTCTCTATAATGCCCAGTAATTTTCTTAAGTTGATACTCCATAATTCATCCTTTCACTTCTTCTTGCTACTTTTGCGCCAATCCTTGCAACTCAGAAAAACAACAACAAATACGCATAATATCCACTCGATACATCACAAAAGTCAAGTCAAATCATATATAAATTAAGTGCATAAATTGCACTTATCAACCCATCTTAAACATGATTAGTACTTTAATTACTCAGTTTGGTTATGGGTCACTACATTACCTAACTTGCTGAGGCCGCTGAGCCAACCTGATAAGCTAGCCTGCTGCTGAAATAAGACTGTAAGAGCTTGGCAGAGCTCTTGAGCTCCTTGGGCCGAGCTCCCAAACCGACCTAAGAATAATGGTGGGAGAGCTTGGCCGAACTCCCGAGCTCCCTAACCGACCTGGGAATATTAGTGGGAGAGCTTGGCCGAGCTCCCGAACTCCCTAGGACGATCTCCCTAGCTAGCTTTAGACTGATAGTGAGGGCTTTCGGGCTTAGGATCATCAACGAGCTGTGTTAATCTCCTCCCGGGGTATCACAAGTCCCTCCCTTAGAAGACGAACTAAGGTGAAAGACTCGAATTTTGCTAAGTTTTGATTTCGAGATGACCCTAACAAATACCGAGCTGAGGTTACCATGGGAGTCCAGCTGTCACTCTGACAAGATGTGTAATCATCACATGCAACGGTTAATTTTTTAATTTTTAAGAGATCTTAGCCGTCCACCTGTCCAAGATCAACGTTCCAATTTCATCCGAACTTCCTATAAATACCCCTTCACTGTAAAAATTTCATTTTCACTTTTGCCCTTATCTTGCTTTCGTTGATATTCTCTTCAGCCTTCTCTTCGAGCTCCCAACCCTTTTCCTTAGTAAACAGATATATTAACATGGAATCACCACCCCGTCCCCACTATGAGTGTTTGGATGAGGTGTTCCATGAGGTGGATCGATATGATTCCCTTGTGCACACCTCCACAGGTGAGCCCGCGAGTGAGGACCCTGCTCTTGTTCTGACTTCAGCTCTTCTGACGTCCCTGGGGTGCCGTGGTACGAGCAGTACCCATTCGAACTAGATGCTTTGGATGAGGACAATATAAGAGCTCTGTCCCACGCCCCCTCACACTATGAATTCATAATTCCTGCCCTGAGGACCGAGCTTACCACCCTCAAGAGGGATGTTATACCTTTTATTTGGAATAGTTGTAGGGAGGTATTAGGTTTCCCCTCCCTCCCATCATCCAACAGCTCAGCAGATATTATGAGCTCCATCTAGGGCAATTCACCACAAATTCCTTCCGAACTCTTTGTAGCTTTATAGTTTTATTTATAACCTTAGGTTTCGAAGTTAACTATTTTTGAAACGACCCTAACCTCTCATAAACAAATAGTTATAAATAACTAAACAAATGCGAGATTTTTAAAAAATATTTGTCATGAATTTTTAAAACACTAACAAACCACCTGTGTCAACCAACACACTAATAGATTAAACGAAACAACAAGATGCATCAAATAAACTCTCTAAACTTACACTAGACAGGTCAATGTACCCCATAATACTATTCACCGACATAATTATCACTAAATAACCTAACAGTAAAAGAATCTCCGAAATACGAAAATAAAGCATAAACATCCTCTGCTAAAACTTTTGAATCATACACAACGACAATATGATTAATTTTCCAATAAATAAAACATAGACTATAAATTTTTAAAGTTACATCAATCCAATAAACAAACTAGAGGACATTGCAACTAAATATTTAAAAGAAAATCTGCGGAAGACCAGCACAGGTCGGAGGGATGTGCCGTGTCCGCATCACAGTCCACTCTAAACTCATGCCCTTCGATCTCAACGAAAATATAACCTGCACAAAGCAAATGTAGTTAGCCTAATGGCTCAACAAGTATAAAACATGAAATAGCAAAGGATTCAAATACATGAACGGTACTTAAAATACCTTGAAATTTTTTCGGAAAAGTCTTAATGAAAAGGAAATGAGACTTGAAATTATAAAGAAGGTCACATGCAATGAACTCATGCATTACAACAAAACTCACACTTTAAACTTCAACTCAACTCAAGCCTTTAAACATAACCTTCATAACTTTAACTTTAACTTAAACTTTCCTCTGTGGATTTAGATCTTCGATTGTCACCCCCTGGTTTGATCAATCAATGGCTATAGTACTATGCCGACAAGGAAGCCAAGATCTCTCTCGACGCCACATTGCCCCATTACTCTGGTTTGGTTGGGGAGCCGAGATGTTTCCCGAATTCACACTACACATCTGAATTCGTAAGGGAGCTGAGATGTCTCCCATCCGCACATTACACGTCTAATTTTGTAGGGGAACCGAGATGTCTCCCGGCCGCACACTACATGTCTGGTTGGAAAGTGAGTCGAGGCATCCCCCGATCCACATTTCACGTCTCATCACAATCAACTCACTTCATTCAAAAACTTTACTTTACTTATCTTCAAACATTTACTTTAGTCAACTTTAACCTTTACTTGACTTGAAAACGTAAAGGCTTGAATACAATTTTCTTGAAACTTAACTCACGCGAAAGATGGAAACAACATGCTCGAATAAGCAAATTTAAAGGATGGAATCAAACTTTAACTCATGAAAATATAATGAATAATTGGTTGCCCCTAAGAATATGAACTTTTCTTGTTCCTTAGACTTAGCCCATATTAGACTCGTTACGGGCGTTCGGTTCGTACGGCCCTTAAACTAGCCCATCCTTAACCGAATGCCCTCCTGCTCGTACCGAAATCTCCTTTACTTCTTGTTTCCAATTACCAGACCATAACCTCCTATGCCATCTTGAGCAGCCCGAACAAAACAAATTTCCGGGCAGCAACTACACTCCACCAAAAATCTGCACAACCACCTTATCTTTTTTTACCCTTAACTTATCCAAAACTTAAGCAAATGGCTCCCAAAATAAACCGACACGCTCACCACATTCTAGGATTGAATCAAATTAGACTCATCCATTGCCCAGACCTCTTGAACTAGCCTTTCAAAGGCCAAACACAACAGCCCAAGCAAAGGAACTCAAAAATCTGCACTACACACCTAGGATTAAATCAACCATTTGCATCCCTTCAACTCAACCAACCTACAATCAGCCCTCACACATGCACCACGGACCCTCCCTAGGGCCAGCCCTAGTGTAGTGACCCGTATCCAGAATTCATGATTAATGGATAATAATCAAGTGATCATGTTTAGATTTAATAAAACATGATTAAGGAAATTCCAAATGGATTAATGGAGTCCAACAATGGATCCAAAACACTCGAAAATGGTTGGAAAGGTTTCAAGGGTTTGGAGGATCCGAACCTAAGATCGGAGGATCCGAACTCGGATCGGAGGCTCCGAAGGTAATGCGTCATGGGTAACAACTCTGATGGGACTTCTGTGGATCCAAAGTTAGAATCGAAGGCTGCGAACAGGATCGGAGGCTCCAAAGTCAGGAACGGAGGATCCGAACCGGATCGGAGGGTCCAAAGTCGAGTTCGGACGGCCCGAACTTTACCTATAAATAGAGGGTCCGAGAGCTCATTTCCTCGCACCTCTCTTCTCTCTCGATTCCTAGGCTTTCTAACTCAGATCTAGGGAGATCTAGGCGTCCTATCGGGATTTCGGAAGTGGCGCAGCGATCTAGACGTCGTAGCGGAGCTGAGGCCTATTTTTGAGGTTATCGACAGCAAAGGGATAATGACGGACGTAGGTATAACTTTGGCTTCCTAAAAATATTTAAGAGTATGCAATATTTAGTTAAGGCTTTTAGAGCTTAATTAATGATGCATGGGTAATTGCCTTGTAGTAGCAGTAACTGGACTAGTAGGCTTGGAGTCTAGACCAGCGGAGCTAAGTTTTTACCAGCAGTGTTAGAGGTACGTAAGTACTGACCGAGATAGCCGACATGATATATTTGCATGTATGTTGCATGAGTATGTGCTATATGTTTTATTATATTTTAAGCATGTTTTACCGCTTAGCACACGCATAATTTTACGTATGACTGCATTCCGCGAGATGTGAGTCATTGACAGTTGCCATAGGGAACAATGATCTCATGTTGGACTCGAGTCAGGCATGACAGATTCCATATGGGACTTGTATCCTGTTTTGGATTCGAGTCAGGATGGGGTTGACTCAACCCTGATATAGAATATACGAGTACCCCGCGGAGTAGCTCTCTAGCCGGTACTGTATATTTTTGGCGCCTTGAGCAAGTGTTTTACCTGAGATTTTAAATCATCTGTGTGCGCATATTTGTACATATATCATTGCTTTCGTATTGAGCGTTGTCGCTCACGCCCCTGTGTTTGGGTATTGTGGTGTACCTTGTGGCGGGGCAGGTTTGAGGCTGGACGGTCCAGGTGGCTCTCAGTAGGATTGAGGATCCTAGAGCAATGTAGCTTTAGAGGGTAGGGATTTGTTTACCCTGAACCTTCGATTTGGTTGTATAATGGTATTTATACACTTGTGCTATCGTAGGTTGTATTCTGCCGATTGGATTTGTTGTATTTTAAATTGTCCGCTCCTTACGCTTTATGTATTTATTGCATGCACTTTATCTTAACTCTGATTAGTTAGTGGATCTGGGTTGGGTCACTACATTTATTGGTATCAAAGCGCATTGCACTGGAAATTACGTAAAGCGGATTAAGTTATTATTCGTTATTTTGTAACACATGGCAGACTACGATGAGAGCCATGATATTGGAGGCGGCGGTCGTTGGGGCAATCCGAACGATCGTAGACGTTGTCAAGGACAACCTGAGGAGCACAAGAGAGTGAGCATGCGCAGGTTTAAGGAGGTTAGCCCGAGGCCTTTGACAGGAGGCGAGACGCCTGAGCAGGCTGAGGATTGGCTCGAGAGGATGGAGCAGTGTTTTCAGAAGTTCCGTTTCACAGAAGCGGATAAGATGGAGATTCTTGCCTTCATGCATGAGGGTCGAGCGAGGAAGTGGTGGAGATCTACTTCCACACCATTCAAAGCAGCGAGAGGATCAGCCACTTGGGTCGAGTTTCGTACTGCTTTTCAGAGACCGTACTTTCCTATAGCTCTGCGACAGACGAAAGCCAGTGAGTTACTGAGTCTACGACAGGGGACGATGTCGATTGAGGAATACCAGGAGAAGTTCTTTGATCTGCTATCTTATTGTCCTCACATTGTTGATAGTTCTGTGGAGAAATAAGACCATTTCTTCAAGGACTGAACCCTGAGATTCATCGGATGGTTGCGGTGGGCAGCGATATGACCTACGAGGGCTTGGTGGACCGTTGTCACCAGGCGAAGGAAAATATCTGAAGGAACAGGGGACTCTTCTTTTCTTCTTCCAGGCCTGCAAGTTCTAGTTCTTTGGGCCCGAGAGGCCAGTCTTTCAAGAAGTCGGGAATCACTTCTTCTTCATCTGGATCCGGTGGAGTGCATCGTTTTGGTGGTCAGAGACCGAACCGATGTAATCAGTGCAGGCGCAGGCATCCTCCAGGACAGTGTGGTCGATCGTCCAGTGCATGTTTTTAGTGTGTCCAGGAGGGTCACATGAAGAGGGATTGTTCGATGCTGATTGGTGGAGCTAGTGGTTCCGGATGTTCTCAGGCATTTGTTCAGCCACCTCAGTACTCGCAGCCACCTTATCAGCAACAGTATTCTCAGCAGCACCAGCAGTCGCAACAGTCTCAACGACAACCTACTCAGACTCCTTCCCAGGGTCATTTCTTCTTTACGACCGCATGTTCAGGGGCAAGTCTTTGCACTGAACCAGGAGCAGGCGGAGGCGGATAGTGACCGTATGATTGCAGGTACCTGTAGTTTATGTGGTTTTCCTGCTTATGTTTTGGTTGATACTAGTGCATCGCATTCTTTTGTTTCGGCGCGATTCGCTAAGATGCATGGCTTATCCTATGTTCCGTTAGACATATTGCTAGTAGTGTCGACTCCTATGGGTAGCGAGGTTTTAGCCAAGCGTCTAGTTGTGGGTTGTATTTTAGACTTCGAGGGGCATCAACTTAGTGTTAACCTAATGGTTCTAGCTATGGAAGATTTTGATTGCATCATAGGGATAGATCTCTTGAATACCTACAGAGCGATATTGAATTGCTATCAGCGGTTTGTTTAGTTTCGTCCTGAGGATGGCGAAACATGGTACTTCTATGGTAAGGGATCACGGCCCCCGATGCCAGTGGTTTCTGCTCTTAAATCCCGGCGCGCTTTAGAGTCTGGCGGGGAAGGCTACCTTATCTACGCCATTCACGCATCCTTGGAGGGACCAGACATCTAGGAGTTACCCGTGGTTCGTGATTTTCCAGATGTGTTTCTGGAGGAGATTCCAGGCTTACCACCAGTGAGGGAGATCGAGTTCGACATTGAGCTAATGCCAGGGACAGCCCCGATCTCTAGAGCTCCATATCGATTAGCACCTTTGGCGATGAGAGAGTTGCAGAGTCAACTTCAGGATCTTCTTGATAAGGGTTACATTCAACAGAGTGTTTCGCCATGGGGAGCCCCAGTCCTTTTTGTTAAGAAGAAAGATGGGTCGATGCGTCTTTGCATAGACTATCGACATCTTAACCAAGCGATGGTGAAGAATAAGTATCCCCTTCCGCGGATATATGATCTTTTCGATCATTTACAGGGTACTTCTATCTATTCGAAGATCGATCTATGGTCGGGATATCACCAGTTGAGGGTTAGAGATGAGGATATATCTAAGACAGCATTTTGTACGCGGTATGGTCACTATGAATTCTTAGTGATGCCGTTCGGATTGACGAATGTTCCAGAAGTCTTCATGGATTTGATGAACAGAGTATTTCACGACTTTCTGGATAAGTTCGTGGTAGTGTTCATCGACGATATCCTTGTGTATTCTCGCAGCGTTGACGAGCACGTTTTCCATCTCATTACAGTATTGCAGATACTTAGAGAGAGACAGTTATATGCTAAGTTGAGCAAATTTGAATTCTGGATTGATCGAGTCATTTTTCTTGGTCATGTGATTTCACGAGACGGTGTTTCCGTTGATCCTAGTAAGACGGAATCCATTTTGAACTGGTCGCGTCCGACGACAGTTTCAGAGATTCGTAGTTTTCTTGGGATGGCAGGTTACTACCGGAGATTTGTGGAGAACTTTTCTTAGATTGCTAAGCCTTTGACACAGTTGACGAGGAAGGTGTACCATTCTTTTGGACGTCGGAGTGCGAGGAGAGTTTTCACGAGTTGCGGTGCCATGTGACTACCGCTCCAGTGTTGGCTCTACCGTTTGGATCAGGTGGTTTTGTCGTTCACACTGATGCTTCACTCCAGGGTTTGGGATGTGTGTTATTGCAGAGAGGTCATGTGTGAGACCTCGATTCTAATCATCTAATTGTAATAATCCAAACTAAATCATACAAGAATCAAGATGGAAAACAAATAAAAAAAAATTTTATTTTTTTTTGTTTATGAACAGTGCCCGCTCGATCGGTTAATTCTTACCGATCGAGCGGCCGAGAATTCCAGTTTCTCTGCCCAAACTAAAATAGGACCCCCGCTCGATCGGTAAAATCTTACCGATCGAGCGGGCACAAAATATCAAACCTCTGCCTCGCTGAAAGGGGTGCTCGCTCGATCGGTAAGAGTCTGTCGATCGAGCGAGATGCCCTGCCCAGAAAACTCTATTTCTTTTTTGTTACGCCTTAAACGCATAAAAATCTCTTGTAATTAGATTAATGTTTTTAATGCATTAACAATTCTCATAATTAAATTGTTTTGATGATTACAAAACTCGGTTAATTGTTACTAACAGTTTAAAGTGAGAAATTTGCAGGTAATAATATTTTTGAGTATAGACAATATTGGAAGCAAGAACCGATAACAAAAAAATTGGGAATAAAAATTCAAAAGTTCAAATCTGTCCAGGTTCGGACGACCCGAAGACATTTTCGGATGCTGCGAAGTATTTCAGAATTTAATAAAGATTGGAGGACAAGTTCGGAGACTTCGAAGACTACTTCGGATGATCCGAAGTGAGTTCGAACGACCCAAAGATTTTCCAGGAATTAAATAAAGATCGGAGGCACTCTCGGAGGCCACAAAAAGACTACTTCGGATGATCCGAAGTGAGTTCGGACGACCCAAAGATTTTCCAGAAATTAAATAAAGATCGGAGGCACTCTTGGAGGCCACAAAATGACTACTTCGGACGACCCAAAGATAGGTTCGGACGACCCGAACTCCTTTACGGCCATGAAGATTTTGTCGGAATGAATTTAATGCCGCCGTTCGGACGACAAGAAGATGACTTTGGACCACTTGAACAGTTCACCAGCCGTAAGAATTTTAATTTCAATCAGACAAGGTTCGGACGACCCGAAGGCCCGTTCGGACTACCCGAACCCGTTCGGATTGGCACCTATAAATACATGCCATTTGAAGCCTTCTCAACTCACCAATTCACTCTCAATTCTCTTTGCAGGCAAGTTCATCTCCTACAAGAGTTAAAAGAAATATTTGTGAGATATATATTCAAAATCGAGGGTTGTTTGTATAAGTTCATTTGTGAGTTGGTTGCTCGGTTATTGTAAACACTTGTGTGGGAAGCCAAGTGTATTTACGAGTGTTGTGGCTATCCTTGGAGCCCTTAAGGCCAAGTGTTGAGTTGTATTGGCGCGGTGATCGTGTCAAGTTGTAAGGTTATCCTTGGAGCCATCAAAGCCAAGTCGTTCGAAGTGCTAGTGGATCCTTGGTTAATCGATCTTAACCAAGAAGGGGAGACGTAGAAGATTTATCGTCGAACTTCCATAAACATTTCTTATCCCTTTTAATGCTTTATTTGCATTACGCATTTATTTACTGCACTTATTATTAATTGCTTTAAGTCTTCCGCTTGCGTACTAGCATAATCTCTTTAAATTGCTAAAGTTTCCAATAGAACCTAAATCCCCCCCCCCATTAGGTTCTAACAAGTGGTATCAAAGCCACCTTTTTCAAAATATTTTCAAAAAGGTTCTTATGGCAAATCTAGCGAGCGACTATGCTCAAGGGAAATCAACAAATCGTCCTCCTCTTTTCAATGGCATAAACTACGGATATTGGAAAAACCGAATGTCCCTATATATCCAATCCGTAGATTATGACCTTTGGAAGGTTACTGTGAAAGGTCCCTATATACCTACTAAAGAGGTTGAGGTTGTCAAAATTCCTAAGGGAATGGACGACTTTTCTAAGGAGGATATGAAACTTATATCTCAAAATGCTAAAGCCATGAATATTCTTCATTGTTCCTTAGATATGAACGAGTACAACCGGATCTCAATGTGCTCATCCGCTAAAGAGATATGGGACAAGTTGGAGATATGCCATGAAGGGACTAATCAAGTCAAAGAAACAAAGATCGATCTACTCCAACTCAAATACGAAACATTCGATATGGAATCAAATGAAGATGTAGATACTATGTTCCGAAGGCTTACTCAAATTATCAATGAGCTAGCCCAACTCGGGGAACAATATCCAACCAAACAAGTGTGGAGGAGAGCTCTACGCGCCTTACCCAAGGAGTGGGATGCCAAGAGGATGGCTATCATAGAATCCAACAAAGGCGACACCGCTTCCTATGACCTTGATCAACTTCATGGGACTCTAAAAACCCATGAGTTGGAACTGTCAACAAGGAAGGAAATAAAGAAAGAAGATATCAAGGCAAAGGGGATTGCTCTATCTAGCCAATCCAAAGAAGATGAAGACGATGATATGACACTCTTTGCAAGAAAATTCAAAAGATTTATGCGAGGAAACAACTTCAAAAAGAAGACGGACAAAGAAGTTACCTGCTACAACTGTCAACAACAAAGCCACTATGCAAATGAGTGTCCTCTCAAAAAGAAAGTTGACAAGGGAAAGAAGAAAGCACTCATAGCCACTTGGAGTGATAGCGACGATGACGAGGAGGAAGCAAACATCTGCCTCATGGCTAAAAGTGATGACATCGTTTCCGACGACGATGACGAGGTACCTTCCTATGACGAACTACTACATGCATATAAACAAATGTTTGATATGGCTAAGTCACTTAGAAAGGAAAATAAAAGCCTTAAAAATGAATTAGAAACTAAGGGGCATGAAAACGTAAGATTAAAGGATGACATAGCCCACTTAGAAAAATCTTTTAATAAGTTCAATGTCAGTAGTAATAAATTGAATAATCTACTTAGCATGCAGAAATATAGTTTTGATAAGGGTGGAATAGGGTACGGTAGGAAATCAATAGACTTTACTAGTCTAATTGCTAAAGCAAAAATGAGATCACCCCCTACATGCTCTTATTGTTGTAAAATTGGTCATGCTAGATATAAATGTAGATCCTTGAGATTTCAATATGATCAAAAGAGTTATATGAAATGGAGGCCTAAGAGTACTTAACAACTCATTAGTTGGCATTATGAGATCATGATCTAAGGGAGTTCATCATAGACCGGTTTAAACTGCCTTGACTTGCTACTGGTCTTCCTGATGAACGCTGCTCTGTCCAAGAAAATAGGTTTTTAAAGAGGCTATAGCCCTACCTACTACTGGGAGCACTCTTAGAAAGTGGCGATGATGTTGCTATGAGAGACTGAACTCTTAGAAGTCTATTTTATACCTCTCTTTTCTAACATTGTGGACCCAAAAGAACTAAAGGGTACCAAAACCAATTTTTGCAGGGAAATAGGAAAACTGTTCTCCCTAGCATATGGTATCTAGACAGTGGATATTCTAGACATATGATGAGAAACAAAGATCTACTCCAATCCGTCAAACCAAAGGAGAAGGGAACTATCACCTTTGGAGACAACATCAAAGGAGTTATCGAAGGAATCAGCTCAATAGGTATTTTTAAATCCTGCTTGATTGATGATGTACTCCTAGTGAAAGGGCTTAAACATAATCTACTAAGCATAAGTCAATTGTGCGATAGAGGTTATGAAGTCAAATTCACTCCCCAACACTGCACTATATCACTCATGACTGACAAATCCATAAATTTCAAAGGATATAGAAGTGAAAATGTATACAAGGTTTCTTTAAACAATTTATCTTTATCAAATATTAAAAGCCTTGTATCCTTGAATGTTGATGACAACATTCTTTGGCATAGACGACTAGGTCATGTTGGTCCTAGTACCATAGAAAAACTTTTTAAACTTGATTTAGTTGTTGGTATGCCAAAACTCAATTTAAAATTAGATTCTATTTGTGATGCATGTAAACTTGGCAAACATACAAGAGAATCTTTTAAAAGAAAAAATTTTATATCTACTTCTATGCCCCTTGAACTTCTTCACCTAGATCTATGTGATCCCTCGGAAAGCTTTATGCATTTGTCATTGTGGATGATTTCTCACGTTACACGTGGACATTGTTTTTAGCCCACAAAAATGATGCCTTTGATTATTTTAAAACTTTTGTCAAAAGAGTTGAGAATGAGAAAAATCTTTCTATAAAACAGATCCGTAGTGACCACGGAACTGAATTTCAAAATGAGAGTTTTACAATTTTTTGTGAAGAGAAAGGCATCGGTCACAATTTTTCTTGTCCTAGGACTCCTCAACAAAACGGGGTCGTTGAGAGGAAAAATAGGACACTTGTGGAGATTGCAAGGACCATGATATGTGATCATTCTCTACCAAAATATTTTTGGGCTGAAGCAATGAACACTGCTTGTTACATCATTAATCGTGTATCAATAAGGCCAATTCTCAAGAAAACTCCATATGAATTATGGAGAGGGAGAAAGCCTAACATTTCTTACTTTCGATGATATGTTCCAAATGCTACATACATAATAACGGTAAGGACAACCTTGGAAAATTTGATGTCAAATCCGACAAAGGTATTTTTCTTGGATATTCCACAACAAGTAAGGCTTTTAGAGTTTTTAATAAACGTACTTTACTTGTTGAAGAATCTATGCATGTTGTATTTGATGAATCTATGTCAATAGTCTCTCGCACTAACAATGATGATGCAGAATTACTCGAAGGAGAGATGGCTTCATCAAGTCTAAATGATTTAGATGTTTTTGTTGAGGAAACACCACTTTCGAAGGATTGGACGCTTCACAAAGATCATCCTATAGATCTTATCATTGGAAGTCCTTCGAAGGGTGTAACCACTCGTTCTTCTCTAAATAATATTTGCAATCATCTTGCTTTTGTTTCACATGTTGAACCTAAATGTATTGATGATGCTTTATTAGATGATTCTTGGATTATTGCTATGCAAGATGAGTTGAATGAGTTTAAACGCAATGATGTTTGGTATCTTGTTCCTAGGCCGCATGATAGATCTATTATTGGAACTAAATGGGTGTTTAGGAATAAACTTGATGAGCATGGCACTATCACTAGAAATAAAGCTAGGCTAGTAGCTAAAGGATATAGTCAAGAAGAAGGCATTGATTATGATGAGACATATGCGCCTGTTGCTAGACTAGAATCCATTCGCATGCTACTTGCTTTTGCTTGCTCTAGAAATTTTAAGTTATTTCAAATGGATGTTAAGAGTGCTTTCCTGAATGGTGAATTTAAAGAAGAAGTTTATTTTGAACAACCTGATGGCTTTGTTGATGCTTTACTGCCTGATCATGTGTATAGATTAAACAAAGCTTTGTATGGATTGAAACAAGCTCCTAGAGCTTGGTATGATAAATTGTCTACTTTCTTGCTTTCAAATGGTTTTTCAAGAGGAAATATCGACATTACTTTATTCACCAAGAATGTCAAAAATGATCTTTTGATTGTGCAAATTTATGTTGATGAACCAAAACAAATACATCAAGGAGATTCTAAAGAAGTTTGGGATGGAGAACACAAAATCATCATCCACACCGATGAGCACAGCAATCAGACTCGATAAGGATGAAAATGGTAAAACTGTAGATCAATCTTCCTTTCGTAGTATGATTGGCTCCTTACTTTATGCTACTACTAGTAGACCGGACATTATGTTTAGTGTTTTTTTGTGTGCACGATTTCAATCATGTCCAAAGGAATCACATTTGTTCGCCTTAAAAACACATTTTCAAATATCTTTCAAATACTCCAAATCTCGGCTTGTGGTATTCGAAAAATTCTTTCTTTGATTTAAAAGCATATTGTGATGCCGACTTTGGTAGATATAAGGTGGACAGAAAAAGCACTAGTGAAACTTGTTTCTTTTTAAGAAACTGTTTAGTTTCTTGGTTTTCGAAAAAGAAAAATTGTGTTGCGTTATCAACAACCGAAGCCGAATATATGGCTGCTGGTAGTTGTTGTACGCAAATTCTTTGGATGAAGCATCAATTGCTCGACTATGGCGTCTTTTTTTCAAAAATCCCTATTTTCTGTGACAAAACTAGCGCCATTTGTCTTACAAAGAATCCGATTCAACATTCGCGCACCAAACATATTGACATTCGTCATCATTTTATTCGTGACCACATCGAACGAAATGAAGTTGAACTTCAATATGTTGACACATCAAATCAAATTGCCGATATTTTTACAAAACCACTAGATGAAAATAATTTTATTCGTTTGCGTGGTGAACTTGGCATGATTGTGTTGTAAACACTTACGAACATAAATAAATTTAATGTCATATTAAGGGGGAGCTTAATATTAAAATCGAGCAAATTAATTTTGGATAATATAAATCAATTATATTTATTCAAAATTAAAAAGCTCACATTTTATGTGAATTATTTGATTTAATACTTAAAATTGCAAAATTTAATTTAAGGGTCATTTTTTTGATTTTTTTTTAAACTTCGGCTAGTTCGGACCACCCGAACCATAGTTCGGATCGACCGAACGGCCTCGCGCCCATTCAATTCAAGACTTTCAATATTCCCTCCTAATTAGCCAGTTCGGGCCCTCCGAACAAGCTTCGGATCGTCCGAACTATGGGCGGTAAAATTTTGAATTTTGACCGCCTCAGCTTCGGGCCCTCCGAAACACTTCGGACCACCCGAACCTAAAAATGAACTGTTCGGACCATCCGAATGTACTTTGGGTCCTCCGAACTTTAATTACAGACTGTCAATCTTATCCCTTGGTAATCAGGTTCGGACCGTCCGAACCCAGTTCGGATCGTCCAAACCATCTGCTATATATACCCCCTCGGGCCATCCGATTTCTTCACCCCTAAAAATTTTCTTTTCTCCTCTCTAATCCGAAATTTAGCCAAAAAAATGCCTACCAAGCGTTGTCGTGATCAAGCCATCTCTAGCCGCCCAATCCCTATCCATGATCCAAATTTACCGGCTATTTCTTGTCCTATCCCTGAGGATTATCCCACTCGACCGATTTTACCCGGTCGTATTTTCGATGTCACCTATCTTGCGACATCACATCTGCTTTTATTGCCTCTCATTGCTGCCCAGCATTGGGAATCCTTTTTCCAGCCTTCCATTCCGGATGCCATCTTTCTAGAGCTACTTTATGAGTTCTACGCCAACCTGGAACTCGAACTTGGCGAGGAGCTTCATATCGCCACGATTGTCCAGGGTCGGCATGTTCGCTTTTCTATCTCCAACTTTGCCGAGTGGTTTGACCTTCCTTTGCTGGGACCCAGCAACTATTTCGGTCAAGGATGGCCCACTGATGATCCTACTTTTGATCGAGATGAGGTTCTTTCTACCATTCTTGGTCGTCCAGCCACTGTTGCCGACGATCGTCTTTCTTTGAAACAACTCCATCCCGACTACCAAATCATTCAGAAATTGATCACTACTTCCATCATTCCGCGCAGTGGAGACTCATCCAACTGCAAATATCTTGATCTTTATGTTATCTACCATATTGTCTCTTCCCGTCCTTTCAACCTTTCTCGATAAATTATGCAGGCTATGCATAATGCGGCTAAAGCCACGAGGAAAGTTTCTTTACCTTTTGCTCGTGTCATCAACCGCATTTTGACTCATTTTGACATATCTTTTGATAACCCAAATGCTCTTCCCATCTCTGATTTCCACACTTTCAACCATTCTTTGATTACCAAGATGGAACTATCTTGGAATCCTGTCCTTTCTTGTTGGGTTAATGACCCAACTCGTGCCTTTAAAAAATATCTTCCGAATAAATATTTTTCACTTCCTTATTTGAGTCTTTCACCCACTTCTCAAGCTAAGGGTTTTCCCAATGGGCCGCCTGCCGAAGAAGGAGGACCTTCTTCTTCTGGTTTTCATACTTTTCCAAATCTTGGCGAGCTTCCATTTGAGTTACCCGAAGTTCCTGTGACCCCCGCTCCTCAGACTGATCGTCTTTTCGAGACTCTTCAGCGCATTGAAGGGAATCTAGCCAGCCACTTTGCATCTTCTACTGCCTCTATGGATGCATTGACTATGAGAGTTGCCTCGCTGTAGACTCGCTTCGATGACTTTTTCTCTCGCTATCGTCCGCCGCAGCACGATGATGACTCTTAGATTTTATTTTTGCATTTTAAGTTGTACTTGTTTATGCTTTTAATGTAAAAAATTTCTAAATTAGTTTAATGAAATTATTGTGTAATTTAATTTTCTTGTCTTTTAATTGCTTTTTGATTATCGCAAAAAGGGAAAGAATTAATTTGGTTAAATAATTATTTATTAAATTGAGGGGGAGTTTTAAAAGCTTAAACAATATTTGAGAAAATTTGTTTAATTATATTATTGCCTTATTTTATTTCTCCTATTTAACCAAGTTTTGTGATCATCAAAAAGGAAGAGATTGTTATGCCTTAAACGCATACAAATCTCGTGTAATGAGATTAATGTTTTTAATGCATTAACAATTCTCATAAATAAATTTTTTTGATGAAACTCGGTTAATTATTACTAACAGTTTAAAGTGAAAAATTTGCAGGTAATAATATTTTTGAGTATAGACAATATTGGAAGCAAGAACCGATAACAAAAAAATTGGGAATAAAAATTCAAAAGTTCAAATCTGTCCAGGTTCGGACGACCCGAAGACAACTTCGGATGCTCCGAAGTATTTCAGAATTTAATAAAGATCGGAGGACAAGTTCGGAGACTTCGAAGACTACTTCGGATGATCTGAAGTGAGTTCGGACGACCCGAAGATTTTCCAAGAATTAAATAAAGATCGGAGGCACTCTCGGAGGCCACGAAAAGACTACTTCGGACGATCCGAAGTGAGTTCGGACGACCCGAAGATTTTCTAGAAATTAAATAAAGATCGGAGGCACTCTCGAAGGCCACGAAATGACTACTTCGGATGACCCGAAGACAGGTTTGGATGACCCGAACTCCTTTACGGCCATGAAGATTTTGTCAGAAGAAAATTTGCCGGAATGAATTTAATGCCGCCGTTCTGACGACCCGAAGATGACTTCGGACCACCCGAACAGTTCACCAGCCGTAAGAATTTGAATTTCAATCAGGCAGGGTTCGGACGACCCGAAGGCCCGTTCGGACGACCCGAACCCATTCGGATTGGCACCTATAAATACATGCCATTTGAAGCCTTCTCAACTCACCAATTCACTCTCAATTCTCTTTGCAAGCAAGTTCATCTCCTACAAGAGTTCAAATAAATATTTGTGAGATATATATTCAAAATCGAGGGTTGTTTGTATAAGTTCATTCGTGAGTTGGTTGCTCGGTTATTGTAAACACTTGTGTGTGAAGCCAAGTGTATTTACGAGTGTTGTGGCTATCCTTGGAGCCCTTAAGGCCAAGTATTGAGTTGTATCGGCGCGGTGATCGTGTCAAGTTGTAAGGCTATCCTTGGAGCCATCAAAGCCAAGTCGTTCGAAGTGCTAGTGGATCCTTGGTTAATCGATCTTAACCAAGAAAGGGAGACGTAGACGCTTTATCATCGAACTTCCATAAACATCTCTTATCCCTTTGACTGCTTTATTTACATTACGCATTTATTTACTGCACTTATTATTAATTGCTTTAATTCTTCCGCTTGTGTACTAGCATAATCGCTTTAAATTGCTAAAGTGCCAATAGAACCTAAATCCCACCCCCCCCCCCCATTAGGTTCTAACATTTTTCTTTCAAAATTATTTTTCCAACTCAATCCAATATCAATTTAACATGCTCAATTCTGAATTCAACAACATGCAATCAACATACAAACTTCAATACTCATCATTCATAATCGATTATAATATTCCATACTTCAAAATCAAATACAATACATTCGAATTCTAACATGATTTCAAAACATAAACTAGATTGGCATGCATTTCCAATTCTAAATCGAAGTCTCACTTCTAATCTTCATTTTCGTTCTATCCCTGTCGTCTCTGACTCGATCCTGCCCCACCTGTTGCCAAGTACACATACAAACAAAGACAACAGCCGGATAATCCGGTGAGAATCGATATTCCCAGTAAAAGAGACTATCATGCAGTATAAATCAAACATATCAATCAAGACATGCATCAATCCAAGTCATATATCAACTTCAGATATAAATCAAGTAAACATATCAAGTCATGACATAGATCAACTTCCATATATCTATCACATCACGATAGAATTCAAGTAATTAATCCAAGTACTGAATTAAAATGATATGCATGTCTTTAAAACTTCTGGATTATCAGACTCAGATAATCAAATGAAATTCTTCTTTCTTTCTTTATTCGGTTTGGGATCCCAAGGTTAAAATATCCAACAATCACACCGAACTCTCCTCTCGAGGTGGACGAGGCATATTTTAATCCTCTAGACTCCAGAGCATTATAGAGAGTTTATTTGACAAGGTATAAAATCTCCAACGAGGTCACTCAACTACAATCTCTAGATCGTCTAATCAAATTGAAATGAATCAAGGCTCAATATGAATGCATATGTCATCTCATGCATTCTAATATCATTTCAATCATCAATTCATATAAGCATTCAATCATGCTTTCATTCATCAATTCAAATAATCATTCAATCATGCTTCCAAATAAACATTCAATCATGATTCCAATTAAGCATTCAATCATGCAAGTATGTGATTTCTTCGGAACACTCGAATCAAGTCGAATTCGAGTTAATCATTCCATTCAAGTCTAAGTCGTCTTTTACCTTATTCGCTTCGAAGGTACTTCAATCTGAAATCAATAATAAGGATAATAATCAATATCCAATCAAATTCATTCAAAACACAATCACACTTCTTCGATTGATAAAATAAGAAATTCGATACTGTACCGACTTCAATCTTCCAAACTGACCAAAGCTACTATCTCGAAACTCTGTTGACTTCACTTCAATATAACAGAAGAAGTCATAAGGATCAATATCGACATCCAAAAGCTCAATCAAACTCGATACGATCAAAATATTGAACGAAGTCCAAAACTCAAACTGACGGCATAACGGCTATCAACTGATCAAACCGGAAACGCAGACAACAAGATATCAATTCAATAAATTCATAATCATCTCAATATCATCAAAACAATTCAAATCCTTCAAATCTAAAATCTCCAATTTCGAAATAATCTTCCAAAAATCAAAACAATTCCGAACGACGCTCTATTTCAAAACCAACAGAGAATAAACGATCAAAACTCTGCCAAGATCAACATACTCCAAACTCAATCGATTCTAACAACATCCGAAAATAGAAGTCTAGTTGATCGAAGAAAAACTTACTATAGAACGAAGCTCTCGCAGTCGTGATCGCTAATCTGCCTTCAGAAATAAATTCCAACGGACGGATCGAGCTAAAATGGAAATGCCAAAGCTTGAAATCACAAAGGGGCGGTTTCCATGGAGGATCACGTTGAAGGAGATGAAGATGGAGTGATTAGAAAGTCAACAACACTTATAAATATCTAATAAATCCAATAATTGCATTTTAGTCCCTAAAAATTTTGAAAATTGCATTCCAGTCCCTGATCAAAATCAAATCCGCCCTCGACTTCTAAAATCTCTGATTATCTCAAATAAAGTCCATTAAGATAATTTTGGGGCGTTACAATTCTCCCCCTCTAAGAATCGATTTCGTCCTCGAAATCAATCACTGTCTATCACAAGGTCGAGGATAGTCAAAGGACTGCAATAAGAATTTACATCTCGGAACTAAGTCTAGAATCTTCTTCCAATCAAACTCTGAGTCATTCATCTCAAATAGTTTGGCATCTCAATCAATCAGAGAAGTCAGAAACTCTAGTCGATTACTTCATCAATACTCCGTCCGTCTATCAAAAGTCAACTCATCGTCGTCAGAAAATTCTTCTAAACTCGGTCACAATTCGAATCATCTTACGTTCTAAACCAAGAGACAAAGGGAATTAATCTCAAAATTCAATTCGATCATCCTCTACTCTCGCACAACTTCTATAATGTGCCTCCAATAACTCGTCAAACTCTGTCGTTGCACGAAATTTCTACAAACCTCAAGAATTCCTTCAACTAGTGCTAAGTCGAGCACTACTACTCAAAGCAATTCTTCTAAAGTTCGACTCATCTGATCTGGCTGTCCGTCGTTCTGAGGGTATCAAATCAAAAGTAGTTGAAATCGACAACAAAATTCTCTTCAAAGTCTATGCCGAAAGGACAATGCATCAAGGATCTCAGTCTAAACTGACAAACTTCGGCAATTCATGACATCTGACAACATCTGACAAGATATCAATTCTCTGTTCTTCATCAAAATCATTCTGTACAGAAAACTATAACGGATCCTATCTATCGGTCAATCAAATCAGACAGTAGATAAAATAAGAACAAATTCTTCGGTTCTAAACATCAGTTGCTGCATTCACTTCCTCAGTTAAAAAGATTCAAAACAGAAATCTCAATAAGAAGAAAACCAAGTACTGCAAGATTATCAGTACTGAAACTCAGAATACAGAAGAGAGAATAATCAGAATTTTCATCATCAGATAACAAGATCAAAGAAATTCATTCGGTCCAATCAGAATTCAAACATCGTGATCAGTAAACAACTGATCGGCGTAAAATTCTGAAAATATTGTCGAAAACTCTGTGCGATAAGTACAATTCTCATAGCCAGAAAGCGAGAAATTCATCAGTAAGAATTCCTAATTTTAACTAATACTTCTGAAAGATTCGGTCAACAGAAAATTCTTCAACAATATAGGATTATTCTTCAAATCAAACGGTCTGTTCAAAGTTCAAAACGGCCTTACCTCATTTCGCAAATGATTCTGAGAAAGTTCTCTTCACGAACTTCCTGAAGATAAAATTCGGATCCCCAATCAGTGTCGAACTCGTTCTGACAATCGGGACCAATCTAGAAGTTCAATCCGAACAACTTCAGTCATTCAATAACCACTGGCACATCAACCAGTTCAGGTTACAACTCAAAACATCAACTGTAAAGCTTCGAGAGTTCGTTCATACTATTCTGTAACAACAGTCAATCTACAGAATAAATCAAGAATTCTTAGAATCGAGAATTCTTAACGGAGTATTACATCACTCGCTCAACGATACTCAGATAACATCTCATCTCGGACTCGCAAAGTATTCTTGCTACAAAATCATCAAATTGTGATCCCAATTCCATTCTGAATCAGAATAGACTGTACAATCAAAAATTTGGATTGTTCTTTCTCTGACTGCTGACAGTTCAAAACATCAGAATTCATACTTCCTCATCCTCTTATTCGATCTGATTCCTCAATTCAACAAACATCTTTCGATCATGTGGAAGAACTCTGAATAAAATTCAAAGTGCCAATCTCCTGATACTCTGTCTCAACCGGAACCTCTGGCACAACAAAAGTTATTTGCTAAAAAGGCATCAATAAAAATTCTGCATTCCAGATTATACTCAGATCAGATCTGTCTTCATCAGATTCTGAAAGGTTGAATCAGATCCCAAAGCGTTCTCAATCAACTCTGGTTCGAAGTCGAATGAAGGAGTCAAGATAAACATTCCATCTGTTCCAGACTCTAACATAAGTGCAACAATCATCTGTCAAAGAAGACAATTGAAGTAGATAAAATAAGATCATATCATACAGCTTAAGATCTTAGCTGTTACCATCAGTTCTCTGGATAACAATAGGGTTCGCAGTCAGATTAATTGTCCTCTAAAACTCTATTTCCCAACTCATAATCAGTTTGGACTGCGACAATCAAAACTTCTATCTTCTAAGATCAGAAAAGATTATTGAAATCTTCCAAGCAAATAAAAAGATCTAAATCTTCCGAGCAATCAGATCTCTGTGAGACTCGTATCGGGTGGTTTTGTCGTTCACACTGATGCTTCACTCCAGGGTTTGGGATGTGTGTTATTGCAGAGAGGTCATGTGTGAGACCTCGATTCTAATCATCTAATTAGTAATAATCCAAACTAAATCATACAAGAATCAAGATGGAAAACAAATAAAAAAAAATTTTATTTTTTTTTGTTTATGAACAGTGCCCGCTCGATCGGTTAATTCTTACCGATCGAGCGGCCGAGAATTCCAGTTTCTCTGCCCAAACTAAAATAGGACCCCCGCTCGATCGGTAAAATCTTACCGATCGAGCGGGCACAAAATATCAAACCTCTGCCTCGCTGAAAGGGGTGCTCGCTCGATCGGTAAGAGTCTGTCGATCGAGCGAGATGCCCTGCCCAGAAAACTCTATTTCTTTTTTGTTACGCCTTAAACGCATACAAATCTCTTGTAATTAGATTAATGTTTTTAATGCATTAACAATTCTCATAATTAAATTGTTTTGATGATTACAAAACTCGGTTAATTGTTACTAACAGTTTAAAGTGAAAAATTTGCAGGTAATAATATTTTTGAGTATAGACAATATTGGAAGCAAGAACCGATAACAAAAAAATTGGGAATAAAAATTCAAAAGTTCAAATCTGTCCAGGTTCGGACGACCCGAAGACAATTTCGGATGCTGCGAAGTATTTCAGAATTTAATAAAGATTGGAGGACAAGTTCGGAGACTTCGAAGACTACTTCGGATGATCCGAAGTGAGTTCGAACGACCCAAAGATTTTCCAGGAATTAAATAAAGATCGGAGGCACTCTCGGAGGCCACGAAAAGACTACTTCGGATGATCCGAAGTGAGTTCGGATGACCCGAAGATTTTCCAGAAATTAAATAAAGATCGGAGGCACTCTCGGAGGCCACGAAATGACTACTTCGGACGACCCAAAGACAGGTTCGGACGACCCGAACTCCTTTACGGCCATGAAGATTTTGTCGGAATGAATTTAATGCCGCCGTTCGGACGACACAAAGATGACTTTGGACTACTTGAACAGTTCACCAGCCGTAAGAATTTGAATTTCAATCAGACAAGGTTCGGACGACCCGAAGGCCCGTTCGGACTACCCGAACCCGTTCGGATTGGCACCTATAAATACATGCCATTTGAAGCCTTCTCAACTCACCAATTCACTCTCAATTCTCTTTGCAGGCAAGTTCATCTTCTACAAGAGTTAAAAGAAATATTTGTGAGATATATATTCAAAATCGAGGGTTGTTTGTATAAGTTCATTTGTGAGTTGGTTGCTCGGTTATTGTAAACACTTGTGTGGGAAGCCAAGTGTATTTACGAGTGTTGTGGCTATCCTTGGAGCCCTTAAGGCCAAGTGTTGAGTTGTATCGGCGCGGTGATCGTGTCAAGTTGTAAGGTTATCCTTGGAGCCATCAAAGCCAAGTCGTTCAAAGTGCTAGTGGATCCTTGGTTAATCGATCTTAACCAAGAAGGGGAGACATAGAAAATTTATCGTCGAACTTCCATAAACATTTCTTATCCCTTTTAATGTTTTATTTGCATTACGCATTTATTTAGTGCACTTATTATTAATTGCTTTAAGTCTTCCGCTTGCGTACTAGCATAATCGCTTTAAATTGCTAAAGTTTCCAATAGAACCTAAATCCCCCCCCCCCATTAGGTTCTAACAAGTGGTATCAAAGCCACCTTTTTCAAAATATTTTCAAAAAGGTTCTTATGGCAAATCTAGCGAGCGACTATGCTCAAGGGAAATCAACAAATCGTCCTCCTATTTTCAATGGCATAAACTACGGATATTGGAAAAACCGAATGTCCCTATATATCCAATCCGTAGATTATGACCATTTGGAAGGTTACTGTGAAAGGTCCCTATATACCTACTAAAGAGGTTGAGGGTGTCAAAATTCCTAAGGGAATGGACGACTTTTCTAAGGAGGATATGAAACTTATATCTCAAAATGCTAAAGCCATGAATATTCTTCATTGTTCCTTAGATATGAACGAGTACAACCGGATCTCAATGTGCTCATCCGCTAAAGAGATATGGGACAAGTTGGAGATATGCCATGAAGGGACTAATCAAGTCAAAGAAACAAAGATCGATCTACTCCAACTCAAATACGAAACATTCGATATGGAATCAAATGAAGATGTAGATACTATGTTCCGAAGGCTTACTCAAATTATCAATGAGCTAGCCCAACTCGGGGAACAATATCCAACCAAACAAGTGTGGAGGAGAGCTCTACGCGCCTTACCCAAGGAGTGGGATGCCAAGAGGACGGCTATCATAGAATCCAACAAAGGCGACACCGCTTCCTATGACCTTGATCAACTTCATGGGACTCTAAAAACCCATGAGTTGGAACTGTCAACAAGGAAGGAAATAAAGAAAGAAGATATCAAGGCAAAGGGGATTGCTCTATCTAGCCAATCCAAAGAAGATGAAGACGATGATATGGCACTCTTTGCAAGAAAATTCAAAAGATTTATGCGAGGAAACAACTTCAAAAAGAAGACGGACAAAGAAGTTACCTGCTACAACTGTCAACAAAAAAGCCACTATGCAAATGAGTGTCCTCTCAAAAAGAAAGTTGACAAGGGAAAGAAGAAAGCACTCATAGCCACTTGGAGTGATAGCGACGATGACGAGGAGGAAGCAAACATCTGCCTCATGGCTAAAAGTGATGACATCGTCTCCGACGACGATGACGAGGTACCTTCCTATGACGAACTACTACATGCATATAAACAAATGTTTGATATGGCTAAG
Organism: Henckelia pumila; assembly: GCF_033568475.1. Lineage (NCBI taxonomy): Eukaryota > Viridiplantae > Streptophyta > Magnoliopsida > Lamiales > Gesneriaceae > Henckelia > Henckelia pumila. The sequence continues at coordinate 120,089,720 of NC_133120.1, forward strand.
TCACTTAGAAAGGAAAATAAAAGCCTTAAAAATGAATTAGAAACTAAGGGGCATGAAAACGTAAGATTAAAGGATGACATAGCCCACTTAGAAAAATCTTTTATTAAGTTCAATGTCAGTAGTAATAAATTGAATAATCTACTTAGCATGCAGAAATATAGTTTTGATAAGGGTGGAATAGGGTACGGTAGGAAATCAATAGACTTTACTAGTCTAATTGCTAAAGCAAAAATGAGATCACCCCCTACATGCTCTTATTGTTGTAAAATTGGTCATGCTAGATATAAATGTAGATCCTTGAGATTTCAATATGATCAAAAGAGTTATATGAAATGGAGGACTAAGAGTACTTAACAACTCATTAGTTGGCATTATGAGATCATGATCTAAGGGAGTTCATCATAGACCGGTTTAAACTGCCTTGACTTGCTACTGGTCTTCCTGATGAACGCTGCTCTGTCCAAGAAAATAGGTTTTTAAAGAGGCTATAGCCCTACCTACTACTGGGAGCACTCTTAGAAAGTGGCGATGATGTTGCTATGAGAGACTGAACTCTTAGAAGTCTATTTTATACCTCTCTTTTCTAACATTGTGGACCCAAAAGAACTAAAGGGTACCAAAACCAATTTTTGCAGGGAAATAGGAAAACTGTTCTCCCTAGCATATGGTATCTAGACAGTGGATGTTCTAGACATATGACGGGAAACAAAGATCTACTCCAATCCGTCAAACCAAAGGAGAAGGGAACTATCACCTTTGGAGACAATATCAAAGGAGTTATCGAAGGAATCGGCTCAATAGGTATTTCTAAATCCTGCTTGATTGATGATGTACTCCTAGTGAAAGGGCTTAAACATAATCTACTAAGCATAAGTCAATTGTGCGATAGAGGTTATGAAGTCAAATTCACTCCCCAACACTGCACTATATCACTCATGACTGACAAATCCATAAATTTCAAAGGATATAGAAGTGAAAATGTATACAAGGTTTCTTTAAACAATTTATCTTTATCAAATATTAAAAGCCTTGTATCCTTGAATGTTGATGACAACATTCTTTGGCATAGACGACTAGGTCATGTTGGTCCTAGTACCATAGAAAAACTTTTTAAACTTGATTTAGTTGTTGGTATGCCAAAACTCAATTTAAAATTAGATTCTATTTGTGATGCGTATAAACTTGGCAAACATACAAGAGAATCTTTTAAAAGAAAAAATTTTATATCTACTTCTATGCCCCTTGAACTTCTTCACCTAGATCTATGTGATCCCTCGAGGAACGCTAGCCTAGGAGGGAAGCTTTATGCATTTGTCATTGTGGATGATTTCTCACGTTACACGTGGACATTGTTTTTAGCCCACAAAAAGGATGCCTTTGATTATTTTAAAACTTTTGTCAAAAGAGTTGAGAATGAGAAAAATCTTTCTATAAAACAGATCCATAGTGACCACGGAACTGAATTTCAAAATGAGAGTTTTACAATTTTTTGTGAAGAGAAAGGCATCGGTCACAATTTTTTTTGTCCTAGGACTCCTCAACAAAACGGGGTCGTTGAGAGGAAAAATAGGACACTTGTGGAGATTGCAAGGACCATGATATGTGATCATTCTCTACCAAAATATTTTTGGGCTGAAGCAATGAACACTGCTTGTTACATCATTAATCGTGTATCAATAAGACCAATTCTCAAGAAAACTCCATATGAATTATGGAGAGGGAGAAAGCCTAACATTTCTTACTTTCGATGATATGTTCCAAATGCTACATACATAATAACGGTAAGGACAACCTTGGAAAATTTGATGCCAAATCCGACAAAGGTATTTTTCTTGGATATTCCACAACAAGTAAGGCTTTTAGAGTTTTTAATAAACGTACTTTACTTGTTGAAGAATCTATGCATGTTGTATTTGATGAATCTATGTCAATAGTCTCTCGCACTAACAATGATGATGCAGAATTACTCGAAGGAGAGATGGCTTCATCAAGTCTAAATGATTTAGATGTTTTTGTTGAGGAAACACCACTTTCGAAGGATTGGACGCTTCACAAAGATCATCCTATAGATCTTATCATTGGAAGTCCTTCGAAGGGTGTAACCACTCGTTCTTCTCTAAATAATATTTGCAATCATCTTGCTTTTGTTTCACATGTTGAACCTAAATGTATTGATGATGCTTTATTAGATGATTCTTGGATTATTGCTATGCAAGATGAGTAGAATGAGTTTAAACGCAATGATGTTTGGTATCTTGTTCCTAGGCCGCATGATAGATCTATTATTGGAACTAAATGGGTGTTTAGGAATAAACTTGATGAGCATGGCACTATCACTAGAAATAAAGCTAGGCTAGTAGCTAAAGGATATAGTCAAGAAGAAGACATTGATTATGATGAGACATATGCGCCTGTTGCTAGACTAGAATCCATTCGCATGCTACTTGCTTTTGCTTGCTCTAGAAATTTTAAGTTATTTCAAATGGATGTTAAGAGTGCTTTCCTGAATGGTGAATTGAAAGAAGAAGTTTATATTGAACAACCTGATGGCTTTGTTGATGCTTTACTGCCTGATCATGTGTATAGATTAAACAAAGCTTTGTATGGATTGAAACAAGCTCCTAGAGCTTGGTATGATAAATTGTCTACTTTCTTGCTTTCAAATGGTTTTTCAAGAGGAAATATCGACATTACTTTATTCACCAAGAATGTCAAAAATGATCTTTTGATTGTGCAAATTTATGTTGATGATATAATTTTTGGTTCTACTAACGAAACTCTTTGTCAAGATTTCTCCAAGCTTATGCAGGATCACTTCGAGATGAGCATGATGGGGGAACTTAATTATTTTCTCGGATTGCAAATCAAGCAGTGCAAAGATGGGTTCTTTGTGAACCAAAACAAATACATCAAGGAGATTCTAAAAAAGTTTGGGATGGAGAACACAAAATCATCATCCACACCGATGAGCACAGCAATCAGACTCGATAAGGATGAAAATGGTAAAACTGTAGATCAATCTTCCTTTCGTAGTATGATTGGCTCCTTACTTTATGCTACTACTAGTAGACCGGACATTATGTTTAGTGTTTTTTTGTGTGCACGATTTCAATCATGTCCAAAGGAATCACATTTGTTCGCCTTAAAACACATTTTTAAATATCTTTCAAATACTCCAAATCTCGGCTTGTGGTATTCGAAAAATTCTTTCTTTGATTTAAAAGCATATTGTGATGCCGACTTTGGTAGATATAAGGTGGACAGAAAAAGCACTAGTGAAACTTGTTTCTTTTTAGGAAACTGTTTAGTTTCTTGGTTTTCGAAAAAGAAAAATTGTGTTGCGTTATCAACAACCGAAGCCGAATATATGGCTGCTGGTAGTTGTTGTACGCAAATTCTTTGGATGAAGCATCAATTGCTCGACTATGACGTCTTTTTTTCAAAAATCCCTATTTTCTGTGACAAAACTAGAGCCATTTGTCTTACAAAGAATCCGATTCAACATTCGCGCACCAAACATATTGACATTCGTCATCATTTTATTCGTGACCACATCGAACGAAATGAAGTTGAACTTCAATATGTTGACACATCAAATCAAATTGCCGATATTTTTACAAAACCACTAGATGAAAATAATTTTATTCGTTTGCGTGGTGAACTTGGCATGATTGTGTTGTAAACACTTACGAACATAAATAAATTTAATGTCATATTAAGGGGGAGCTTAATATTAAAATCGAGCAAATTAATTTTGGATAATATAAATCAATTATATTTATTCAAAATTAAAAAGCTCACATTTTATGTGAATTATTTGATTTAATACTTAAAATTGCAAAATTTAATTTAAGGGTCATTTTTTTGATTTTTTTTTAAACTTCGGCTAGTTCGGACCACCCGAACCATAGTTCGGATCGACCGAACGGCCTCGCGCCCATTCAATTCAAGACTTTCAATATTCCCTCCTAATTAGCCAGTTCGGGCCCTCCGAACAAGCTTCGGATCGTCCGAACTATGGGCGGTAAAACTTTGAATTTTGACCGCCTCAGCTTTGGGCCCTCCGAAACACTTCGGACCACCCGAACCTAAAAATGAACTGTTCGGACCATCCGAATGTACTTTGGGTCCTCCGAACTTTAATTACAGACTGTCAATCTTATCCCTTGGTAATCAGGTTCGGACCGTCCAAACCCAGTTCGGATCGTCCAAACCATCTGCTATATATACCCCCTTCGGGCCATCCGATTTCTTCACCCCTAAAAATTTTCTTTTCTCCTCTCTAATCCGAAATTTAGCCAAAAAAATGCCTACCAAGCGTCGTCGTGATCAAGCCATCTCTAGCCGCCCAATCCCTATCCATGATCCAAATTTACCGGCTATTTCTCGTCCTATCCCTGAGGATTATCCCACTCGACCGATTTTACCCGGTCGTATTTTCGATGTCACCTATCTTGCGACATCACATCTGCTTTTATTGCCTCTCATTGCTGCCCAGCATTGGGAATCCTTTTTCCAGCCTTCCATTCCGGATGCCATCTTTCCAGAGCTACTTTATGAGTTCTACGCCAACCTGGAACTCGAACTTGGCGAGGAGCTTCATATCGCCACGATTGTCCAGGGTCGGCATGTTCGCTTTTCTGTCTCCAACTTTGCAGAGTGGTTTGACCTTCCTTTGCTGGGACCCAGCAACTATTTCGGTCAAGGATGGCCCACTGATGATCCTACTTTTGATCGAGATGAGGTTCTTTCTACCATTCTTGGTCGTCCAGCCACTGTTGCCGACGATCGTCTTTCTTTGAAACAACTCCGTCCCGACTACCAAATCATTCAGAAATTGATCACTACTTCCATCATTCCGCGCAGTGGAGACTCATCCAACTGCAAATATCTTGATCTTTATGTTCTCTACCATATTGTCTCTTCCCGTCCTTTCAACCTTTCTCGATAAATTATGCAGGCTATGCATAATGCGGCTAAAGCCACGAGGAAAGTTTCTTTACCTTTTGCTCGTGTCATCAACCGCATTTTGACTCATTTTGACATATCTTTTGATAACCCAAATGCTCTTCCCATCTCTGATTTCCACACTTTCAACCATTCTTTGATTACCAAGATGGAACTATCTTGGAATCCTTTCCTTTCTTGTTGGGTTAATGACCCAACTCGTGCCTTTAAAAAATATCTTCCGAATAAACATTTTTCACTTCCTTATTTGAGTCTTTCACCCACTTCTCAAGCTAAGGGTTTTCCCAATGGGCCGCCTGCCGAAGAAGGAGGACCTTCTTCTTCTGGTTTTCATACTTTTCCAAATCTTGGCGAGCTTCCATTTGAGTTACCCGAAGTTCCTGTGACCCCCGCTCCTCAGACTGATCGTCTTTTCGAGACTCTTCAGCGCATTGAAGGGAATCTAGCCAGCCACTTTGCATCTTCTACTGCCTCTATGGATGCATTGACTATGAGAGTTGCCTCGCTGTAGACTCGCTTCAATGACTTTTTCTCTCGCTATCCTCCGCCGCAGCACGATGATGACTCTTAGATTTTATTTTTGCATTTTAAGTTGTACTTGTTTATGCTTTTAATGTAAAAAATTTCTAAATTAGTTTAATGAAATTATTGTGTAATTTAATTTTCTTGTCTTTTAATTGCTTTTTGATTATCGCAAAAAGGGAAAGAATTAATTTGGTTAAATAATTATTTATTAAATTGAGGGGGAGTTTTAAAAGCTTAAACAATATTTGAGAAAAATTGTTTAATTATATTATTGCCTTATTTTATTTCTCCTATTTAACCAAGTTTTGTGATCATAAAAAAGGAAGAGATTGTTACGCCTTAAACGCATACAAATCTCGTGTAATGAGATTAATATTTTTAATGCATTAACAATTCTCATAAATAAATTTTTTTGATGATTACAAAACTCGGTTAATAATTACTAACAGTTTAAAGTGAAAAATTTGCAGGTAATAATATTTTTGAGTATAGACAATATTGGAAGCAAGAACCGATAACAAAAAAATTGGGAATAAAAATTCAAAAGTTCAAATCTGTCCAGGTTCGGACAACCCGAAGACAACTTCGGATGCTCCGAAGTATTTCAGAATTTAATAAAGATCGGAGGACAAGTTCGGAGACTTCGAAGACTACTTCGGATGATCTGAAGTGAGTTCGGATGACCCGAAGATTTTCCAGGAATTAAATAAAGATCGGAGGCACTCTCGGAGGCCACGAAAAGACTACTTCGGACGATCCGAAGTGAGTTCGGACGACCCGAATATTTTCTAGAAATTAAATAAAGATTGGAGGCACTCTCGAAGGCCACGAAATGACTACTTCGGATGACCCAAAGACAGGTTTGGACGACCCGAACTCCTTTACGGCCATGAAGATTTTGTCAGAAGAAAATTTGCCGGAATGAATTTAATGCCGCCGTTCGGACGACCCGAAGATGACTTCAGACCACCCGAACAGTTCACCAGCCGTAAGAATTTGAATTTCAATCAGACAGGGTTCGGACGACCCGAACCCATTCGGATTGGCACCTATAAATACATGCCATTTGAAGCCTTCTCAACTCACCAATTCACTCTCAATTCTCTTTGCAAGCAAGTTCATCTCCTACAAGAGTTAAAAGAAATATTTGTGAGATATATATTCAAAATCGAGGGTTGTTTGTATAAGTTCATTCGTGAGTTGGTTGCTCGGTTATTGTAAACACTTGTGTGTGAAGCCAAGTGTATTTACGAGTGTTGTGGCTATCCTTGGAGCCCTTATGGCCAAGTATTGAGTTGTATCGGCGCGGTGATCGTGTCAAGTTGTAAGGCTATCCTTGGAGCCATCAAAGCTAAGTCGTTCGAAGTGCTAGTGGATCCTTGGTTAATCGATCTTAACCAAGAAAGGGAGACGTAGACGCTTTATCATCGAACTTCCATAAACATCTCTTATCCCTTTTACTGCTTTATTTACATTACGCATTTATTTACTGCACTTATTATTAATTGCTTTAAGTCTTCCGCTTGCGTACTAGCATAATCGCTTTAAATTGCTAAAGTGCCAATAGAACCTAAATCCCCCCCCCCCCCCCATTAGGTTCTAACATTTTTCTTTCAAAATTATTTTTCCAACTCAATCCAATATCAATTTAACATGCTCAATTCTGAATTCAACAACATGCAATCAACATACAAACTTCAATACTCATCATTCATAATCGATTATAATATTCCATACTTCAAAATCAAATACAATACATTCGAATTCTAACATGATTTCAAAACATAAACTAGATTGGCATGCATTTCCAATTCTAAATCGAAGTCTCACTTCTAATCTTCATTTTCGTTCTATCCCTGTCGTCTCTGACTCGATCCTGCCCCACCTGTTGCCAAGTACACATACAAACAAAGACAACAGCCGGATAATCCGGTGAGAATCGATATTCCCAGTAAAAGAGACTATCATGCAGTATAAATCAAACATATCAATCAAGACATGCATCAATCCAAGTCATATATCAACTTCATATATAAATCAAGTAAACATATCAAGTCATGACATAGATAAACTTCCATATATCTATCACATCACGATAGAATTCAAGTAATTAATCCAAGTACTGAATTAAAATGATATGCATGTCTTTAAAACTTCTGGATTATCAGACTCAGATAATCAAATGAAATTATTCTTTCTTTCTTTATTCGGTTTGGGATCCCGAGGTTAAAATATCCAACAATCACACCGAACTCTCCTCTCGAGGTGGACGAGGCATATTTTAATCCTCTAGACTCCAGAGCATTATAGAGAGTTTATTTGACAAGGTATAAAATCTCCAACCAGGTCACTCAACTAAAATCTCTAGATCGTCTAATCAAATTGAAATGAATCAAGGCTCAATATGAATGCATATGTCATCTCATGCATTCTAATATCATTTCAATCATCAATTCATATAAGCATTCAATCATGCTTTCATTCATCAATTCAAATAATCATTCAATCATGCTTCCAAATAAACATTCAATCATGATTCCAATTAAGCATTCAATCATGCAAGTATGTGATTTCTTCGGAACACTCGAATCAAGTCGAATTCGAGTTAATCATTCCATTCAAGTCTAAGTCGTCTTTTACCTTATTCGCTTCGAAGGTACTTCAATCTGAAATCAATAATAAGGATAATAATCAATATCCAATCAAATTCATTCAAAACACAATCACACTTCTTCGATTGATAAAATAAGAAATTCGATACTGTACCGACTTCAATCTTCCAAACTGACCAAAGCTACTATCTCGAAACTCTGTTGACTTCACTTCAATATAACAGAAGAAGTCATAAGGATCAATATCGACATCCAAAAGCTCAATCAAACTCGATACGATCACAATATTGAACGAAGTCCAAAACTCAAACTGACGGCATAACGACTATCAACTGATCAAACCGGAAACGCAGACAACAAGATATCAATTCAATAAATTCATAATCATCTCAATATCATCAAAACAATTCAAATCCTTCAAATCTAAAATCTCCAATTTCGAAATAATCTTCCAAAAATCAAAACAATTCCGAACGACGCTCTATTTCAAAACCAACAGAGAATAAACGATCAAAACTCTGCCAAGATCAACATACTCCAAACTCAATCGATTCTAACAACATCCGAAAATAGAAGTCTAGTTGATCGAAGAAAAACTTACTATAGAACGAAGCTCTCGCAGTCGTGATCGCTAATCTGCCTTCAGAAATAAATTCCAACGGACGGATCGAGCTAAAATGGAAATGCCAAAGCTTGAAATCACAAAGGGGCGGTTTCCATGGAGGATCACGTTGAAGGAGATGAAGATGGAGTGATTAGAAAGTCAACAACACTTATAAATATCTAATAAATCCAATAATTGCATTTTAGTCCCTAAAAATTCTGAAAATTGCATTCCAGTCCCTGATCAAAATCAAATCCGCCCTCGACTTCTAAAATCTCTGATTATCTCAAATAAAGTCCATTAAGATAATTTTGGGGCGTTACAATTCTCCCCCTCTAAGAATCGATTTCGTCCTCGAAATCAATCACTGTCTATCACAAGGTCGAGGATAGTCAAAGGACTGCAATAAGAATTTACATCTCGGAACTAAGTCCAGAATCTTCTTCCAATCAAACTCTGAGTCGTTCATCTCAAATAGTTTGGCATCTCAATCAATCAGAGAAGTCAGAAACTCTAGTCGATTACTTCATCAATACTCCGTCCGTCTATCAAAAGTCAACTCATTGTCGTCAGAAAATTCTTCTAAACTCAGTCACAATTCGAATCATCTTACGTTCTAAACCAAGAGACAAAGGGAATTAATCTCAAAATTCAATTCGATCATCCTCTACTCTCGCACAACTTCTATAATGTGCCTCCAATAACTCGTCAAACTCTGTCGTTGCACGAAATTTCTACAAACCTCAAGAATTCCTTCAACTAGTGCTAAGTCGAGCACTACTACTCAAAGCAATTCTTCTAAAGTTCGACTCATCTGATCTGGCTGTCCGTCGTTCTGAGGGTATCAAATCAAAAGTAGTTGAAATCGACAACAAAATTCTCTTCAAAGTCTATGCCGAAAGGACAATGCATCAAGGATCTCAGTCTAAACTGACAAACTTCGGCAATTCATGACATCTGACAACATCTGACAAGATATCAATTCTCTGTTCTTCATCAAAATCATTCTGTACAGAAAACTATAACGGATCCTATCTATCGGTCAATCAAATCAGACAGTAGATAAAATAAGAACAAATTCTTCGGTTCTAAACATCAGTTGCTGCATTCACTTCCTCAGTTAAAAAGATTCAAAACAGAAATCTCAATAAGAAGAAAACCAAGTACTGCAAGATTATCAGTACTGAAACTCAGAATACAGAAGAGAGAATAATCAGAATTTTCATCATCAGATAACAAGATCAAAGAAATTCATTCGGTCCAATCAGAATTCAAACATCGTGATCAGTAAACAACTGATCGGCGTACAATTCTGAAAATATTGTCGAAAACTCTGTGCGATAAGTACAATTCTCATAGCCAGAAAGCGAGAAATTCATCAGTAAGAATTCCTAATTTTAACTAATACTTCTGAAAGATTCGGTCAACAGAAAATTCTTCAACAATATAGGATTATTCTTCAAATCAAACGGTCTGTTCAAAGTTCAAAACGGCCTTACCTCATTTCGCAAATGATTCTGAGAAAGTTCTCTTCACGAACTTCCTGAAGATAAAATTCGGATCCCCAATCAGTGTCGAACTCGTTCTGACAATCGGGACCAATCTAGAAGTTCAATCCGAACAACTTCAGTCGTTCAATAACCACTGGCACATCAACCAGTTCAGGTTACAACTCAAAACATCAACTGTAAAGCTTCGAGAGTTCGTTCATACTATTCTGTAACAACAGTCAATCTACAGAATAAATCAAGAATTCTTAGAATCGAGAATTCTTAACGGAGTATTACATCACTCGCTCAACGATACTCAGATAACATCTCATCTCGGACTCGCAAAGTAGTCTTGCTACAAAATCATCAAATTGTGTCCCAATTCCATTCTGAATCAGAATAGACTGTACAATCAAAAATTTGGATTGTTCTTTCTCTGACTGCTGACAGTTCAAAACATCAGAATTCATACTTCCTCATCCTCTTATTCGATCTGATTCCTCAATTCAACAAACATCTTTCGATCATCTGGAAGAACTCTGAATAAAATTCAAAGTGCCAATCTCCTGATACTCTGTCTCAACCGGAACCTCTGGCACAACAAAAGTTATTTGCTAAAAAGGCATCAATAAAAATTCTGCATTCCAGATTATACTCAGATCAGATCTGTCTTCATCAGATTCTGAAAGGTTGAATCAGATCCCAAAGCGTTCTCAATCAACTCTGGTTCGAAGTCGAATGAAGGAGTCAAGATAAACATTCCATCTATTCCAGACTCTAACATAAGTGCAACAATCATCTGTCAAAGAAGACAACTGAAGTAGATAAAATAAGATCATATCATACAGCTTAAGATCTTAGCTGTTACCATCAGTTCTCTGGATAACAATAGGATTCGCAGTCAGATTAATTGTCCTCTAAAACTCTATTTCCCAACTCATAATCAGTTTGGACTGCGACAATCAAAACTTCTATCTTCTAAGATCAGAAAAGATTATTGAAATCTTCCAAGCAAATAAAAAGATGCTAAATCTTCCGAGCAATCAGATCTCTGTGAGACTCGTATCGGAAACTAATATTGCATCTCGAGCGTCTTCAACTTCTTCGATGCTCAAGAAAACAAGGAGTTCTTCTAAATAGAATAAGTCTCAATCCTCAATAAGAAGGACTGCAAAGCACCGAAAGGTCATCAATACCAAAGAAGTCAATAATACTGAGGTGCTGTTCAATCTCTCCTCGAACTCAATAAGAACTGGTCCCAAAGATACAAACTAAACAGAAGAACATAATCTGCTGAGTAATCGTCTTCTCAACAATAAGAATTCTTCAAAGGATTCGTGGTAGAACTCGCTAAATCCATGAATCTTCAAATTCAGATAAGGACGTCGATCCAGATCAATTCATAACAGCTCTAGTCTTGAGGTAATCAATAAAATTCCATCTTCCCGGAGAAAAGATCGAGGAAAATACCACTCGGTCTCACGAGATTCAGACGTCAAAAGAATAGAATAATTGATCGACATGCAATCTGCGAACAATTCTTAAAGAGTCTGAAAGATCAATACGGCTCTTCTAAGGATAAGAGTTTCATCGATAAGAATATTCAAGAACTCATCTATAAATCTCTGAAAGATTCGGTTCAAAGGACTCATAAACATTGCAGATGCAATTCCAATTCAATCTGTACGATAAAAATTCAAATCGGTCGTACCTCATTCCGAATTCGATCTCTGAAACCTCTTCCCTTCAGATTATCGGTCGATGATGTCTGATCTAAAATTAATGTTGAACTCATCCTCTCGACTCGGAGGCAAATCTGGAATCTCAACTAGAACGACATCAGCAAACTCAACAACTCTGTTAAATCAACCAACATGGGCTGATTGAAGACATCATCTACATACATCAAACATTCTTCCATACCATTCTGTAACAAACGGTAATCCACAATCAATAAAAAAGAAAATTATTAATTCAGGATTTTTACCGGAGGAAATCCATTCGTCTATCGTCTCGGATCTGAATCTGGCAACTGTCTGAAATCAACCTCGGTTGACCTGTACTCGGTTAATATACTACATCGATAATATAATCAAATCTGATAACCGAAGTATAGTACTGTTCAGTATAATCAACTCCCATCGAATCAAGATTCAAAAAATCGAACTAAACTCACCGCAACTAATTCAGATACTCAAAGGTAGAGGAAGTATTAATCTAACTTCTCAATAAGAAGAAAAAGTTGCATCAATATCTAACAGCAAAAGAGTCGAAAGACTAGAATCGAACAATTACCTGCTTCATCATCGTCAAGAGCAGTTAGAGTCTGTGAATCCTCGAGCAAGTACTAAAGCCTTGCAGTTGGTAACCAACTAACTGAATCCGTCGTTCGTCGCTGTAGTTTAAAAGAATCAAACAACTGATCGATCTCTTCTAATCAGCTTTCACACCCAAACTCATTCTCAGAACTCCTCAGAGTTAAAGGGTTAACAGACTGAAATCTCATCAGTAATGCTTCCATCAGTTCAGTCACAAAACAAATCTGTACAATCGGGTTCGCTACTAGTTGAATCCTGTTCAAACTTGCCGAGTAGAAAATCTTAATCAAGAGGATTAGGACACAACATCTCAATTACATCTATCCGGTGTCCAACAACCTCAGTTCGACATACTCATTCGATCTCAAGAGTATTCAGTGTAACCCGAAATAGTTTGTATCTCAATTAATTCATGCTTTAAAAATTAAATCACATATCCATGTAATTCAAATAATTCTCAATCGTAAAGCATGCTCGCATATTCTTCAATCATAGAATTAATCAATCACATACGAGAAATTAAATTCAAGCGGACTCAATCTACCCCGCTCTCTTCTAAATTCAGTCCAAGAATCTTATCTCTCTGATACCACTTAATGTGAGACCTCGATTCTAATCATCTAATTATTAATAATCCAAACTAAATCATACAAGAACCAAGATGGAAAACAAATAAAAAAAATTATTTTTTTTTGTTTATGAACAGTGCCCGCTCGATCGGTTAATTCTTACCGATCGAGCGGCCGAGAATTCCAGTTTCTCTTCCCAAACTAAAACAGGACCCCCGCTCGATCGGTAAAATCTTACCGATCGAGCGGGCACAAAATATCAAACCTCTGCCTCGCTAAAAGGGGTGCTCGCTCGATCGGTAAGAGTCTGCCGATCGAGCAAGATGCCCTGCCCAGAAAACTCTGTTTCTTTTTCTTTCAAAATTCTTTTTCCAACTCAATCCAATATCAATCTAACATGCTCAATTCTGAATTCAACAACATGCAATCAACATACAAACTTCAATACTCATCATTCATAATCGATTATAATATTCCATACTTCAAAATCAAATACAATACATTCGAATTCTAACATGATTTCAAAACATAAACTAGATTGTCATGCATTTCCAATTCTAACTCGAAGTCTCACTTCTAATCTTCATTTTCGTTCTATCCCTGTCATCTCTGACTCGATCCTGCCCCACCTGTTGCCAAGTACACATACAAACAAAGACAACAACCGGATAATCCGGTGAGAATCGATATTCCCAGTAAAAGAGACTATCATGCAGTATAAATCAAACATATCAATCAAGACATGCATCAATCCAAGTCATATATCAACTTCAGATATAAATCAAGTAAACATATCAAGTCATGACATAGATCAACTTCCATATATCTATCACATCACGATAGAATTCAAGTAATTAATCCAAGTACTGAATTAAAATGATATGCATGTCTTTAAAACTTCTGGATTATCAGACTCAGATAATCAAATGAAATTCTTCTTTCTTTCTTTATTCGGTTTGGGATCCCGAGGTTAAAATATCCAACAATCACACCGAACTCTCCTCTCGAGGTGGACGAGGCATATTTTAATCCTCTAGACTCCAGAGCATTATAGAGAGTTTATTTGACAAGTTATAAAATCTCCAACCAGGTCACTCAACTACAATCTCTAGATCGTCTAATCAAATTGAATGAATCAAGGCTCAATATGAATGCATATGTCATCTCATGCATTCTAATATCATTTCAATCATCAATTCATATAAGCATTCAATCATGCTTTCATTCATCAATTCAAATAATCATTCAATCATGCTTCCAAATAAACATTCAATCATGATTCCAATTAAGCATTCAATCATGCAAGTATGTGATTTCTTCGGAACACTCGAATCAAGTCGAATTCGAGTTAATCGTTCCATTCAAGTCTAAGTCGTCTTTTACCTTATTCGCTTCGAAGGTACTTCAATATGAAATCAATAATAAGGATAATAATCAATATCCAATCAAATTCATTCAAAACACAATCACACTTCTTCGATTGATAAAATAAGAAATTCGATATTGTACCGACTTCAATCTTCCAAACTGACCAAAGCTACTATCTCGAAAATCTGTTGACTTCACTTCAATATAACAGAAGAAGTCATAAGGATCAATATCTACATCCAAAAGCTCAATCAAACTCGATACGATCAAAATATTGAACGAAGTCCAAAACTCAAACTGACGGTATAACGGCTATCAACTGATCAAACCGGAAATGCAGACACCAAGATATCAATTCAATAAATTCATAATCATCTCAATATCATCAAAACAATTCAAATCCTTCAAATCTAAAATCTCCAATTTCAAAATAATCTTTCAAAAATCAAAACAATTCCGAACGATGCTCTATTTCAAAACCAAAAGAGAATAAACGATCAGAACTCTGCCAAGATCAACATACTCCAAACTCAATCGATTCTAACAACATCCTAAAATAGAAGTCTAGTTGATCGAAAAAAAACTTACTATAGAACGAAGCTCTCGCAGTCGTGATCGCTAATCTGCCTTCAGAAATAAATTCCAACGGACGGATCGAGCTAAAATGGAAATCCCAAAGCTTGAAATCACAAAGGGGCGGTTTCCATGGAGGATCACGTTGAAGGGGATGAAGATGGAGTGATTAGAAAGTCAACAACACTTATAAACATCTAATAAATCCAATAATTGCGTTTTAGTCCCTAAAAATTCTGAAAATTGCATTCTAGTCCCTGATCAAAATCAAATCCGCCCTCGACTTCTAAAATCTCTGATTATTTCAAATAAAGTCCATTAAGATAATTTTGGGGCGTTACATCATGTGATTGACTATGCCTCTAGGCAATTGAATATTCAGGATGAGAACTATCATGTACACGATTTGGAGCTTGTAGCCATTGTCTTTGCTCTTAAGATATGGCGTCATTATCTGTACGGTGAGAAGTTCGAGATCTTCACTGATCATAAAAGTTTGAAGTACTTGTTCACTCAGGCTAAGTTGAATATGAGACAACAACATTGGATGGATTTGCTGAAGGACTATGATTGCGAAATCAAGTACCATCCAGGCACTTCTAATCCTGTTGCTGATGCTCTTAGCTGTAAGGTGTAGGTTAGTTTGCTTCATACCAGCTCAGTTGAGCGAGTGGTAGAGGAGTGTTGTTCCTTGGGTTTCACTTTTCGGCATAAGAAGGAACAGCAAGGAGTTCGCGTTGCGACAGTTCTTACTGAACCAGCCTTGTATACTCGTATACGTGAATCGCAGGCCATTGATCTGAAGATGCAGAAGTTAACCCGTTTGTCTCAGGATTGAAATACTTCTGGTTTTCATTTGAAGAATGATGGTCTGTTGTGTCTCTCTGGACGTATGGTAGTTCCTGATGATTCCACATTACGAGAGGAGATTCTATCTCAAGCTTACCGTAGTAGATTTTTTGTACACCCTGGTAGCATGAAAATGTACAAGGATCTACGTACGAGGTTCTTGTGGAAAGAAACGAAGCACAGTGTTTACCATTTTGTATCTCGATGCCTTGTATGTCAGTAGGTCAAGTCAAAGTTTCGACGACCCGGTGGTTTGCTTCCTAGCTTAGAGATTTCGGAATGGAAGTGGGAGCATGTGAAGATGGATTTTGTTACCCATTTACCGACGTCTTCCAGGAACTGTGATGCTATTTGGGTTATTGTTGATCGATTGTCTAAGTCCGCATATTTCTTGCCTTATAATCGGGATTTACTTTTGATCGGATGACACATCTATATGTGCAAGAGGTTGTTCGTTTTCATGGAATTCCATTGAGTATTGTCAGCGATAGAGATCCGAGGTTTACCTCTAGGTTCTGGGGTAGCTTCCAGCGGGCTCTGAGCACTACTCTAAGTTTGAGTACAGCTTACCACCTAGAGATCGACGGGCAGAGTGAGAGGACTATTCGTACTCTCGAGGATATGCTTCGAGAAACAGTGATGGATTTTGGTCCAGCGTGGCATGACCACTTGGCGTTAGTGGAGTTTGCTTATAACAACAGTTACCACAACAGCATTGGCATGACACCATTTGAGGCTCTTTATGTACATCGCTGTCGTACACCTTTGTTTTGGAGCGAGGTTGGAGAGCGTCACGTTGAGGGTCCTCAGATGATTCACTAGATGACCGATGCAGTGGAAATGATCCATAAGAGGATTAAGGCATCACAGGATCTACAGGCTAGTTATGCTAACACTCGCCGCAGACCGCTACATTTTGAGGTAGGGGAACATGTGTTCCTTCGAGTTTCACCTTTTCGCAAGGTGATGAGATTTGGACTCAAAGGCAAGTTTTCACCGAGATTTATTGGTCCATTCGAGATTCTTGAGAAAGTTGGAGATGTGACTTATAGTTTAGCTTTGCCACCGTATCTTTCCAGTATCCATGATGTGTTTGACGTGTCGTTGTTGAGACAGTACGTGGAGGATGATTCGCACATCTTGCATCCGACTGAGGTGAAACTGTATCAAAATATGTCTACGTGGAGAAACCTCTCAGGATTCTTGACAGAAAAGACAAGGTGCTTCGCAATAAGAGCATACCTCTAGTGATGGTGCAGTGGCAGCGTAGAGGAACTGAAGAAGCAACTTGGGAACTGGAGAGCCGGATGCGAGCTGAGCATCCAGAGTTGTTTTGATGTTTTGTACTTTTCTTTGTAAGAATGATTTGTACATTGTGATGTTCAGTTGTAATAAAGAACCTTGTGAGTTTCGTACTTTTCCTCTGACTTAAATTTCGAGGACAAAATTTCTTAAGTGGGGGAGAATATAGTAACCTGTATCCAGAATTCATGATTAATGGATAATTAATCAAGTGATCATGTTTAGATTTAATAAAACATGATTAAGAAAATTCCAAATGGATTAATGGAGTCCATAAATGGATCCAGAACACTCGAAAATGGTCGGAAAGGTTCCGAGGGTTCGGAGGATCCGAACCTAAGATCGAAGGATCCGAACGGGTTCGGAGGATCCTAACTCGGATCGGAGGCTCTGAAGGTAATGCATCATGGGTTACATCTCTGATGTGACTTCGGAGGATCCAAAGCCAGAATCGGAGGCTCCAAAGTCAGGAACGGAGGATCCGAAGTCGAGTTCGGACGGCCCGAACTTCGCCTATTAATAGAGGGTCCGAGAGCTCATTTCCTTGCACCTCTCTCCTCTCTTCTCTCTTGATTCCTAGGCTTTCTAACTCAGATCTAGGGAGATCTAGGCGTCCTATCGGGATGTCGGAAGTGGCGCAGCGATCTAGACGTCGTAGCGGAGCTGTGGCCTAGTTTTGAGGCTATCGACAGCAAAGGGCTAACGACGGACGCAGATATAACTTTGGCTTCCTAAAAATATTTAGGAGTATGCAATAGCTTAGTTAAGGCTTTTAGAGCTTAATTAATAATGCATGGGTAATTGCCTTGTAGTAGCAGTAACTGGACTAGTTGGCTTGGAGTCTAGACCAGCGAATCTAAGTTTTTACCAGCAGTGTTAGAGGTATGTAAGTACTGACCGAGATAGCCGGCATGATATATTTGCATGTATGTTGCATGAGTATGTGCTATATGTTTTATTATGTTTTAAGCATGTTTTACCGCTTAGCACATGCACAATTTTACGTATGACTGCATTCCGCGAGATGTGAGTCATTGACAGTTTCCATAGGGAACAATGATCTCAAGTTGGACTCGAGTCATGCATGAAAGATTCCATATGGGACTTGTATCTTGTTTTGGATTCGAGTCAGGATGGGGTTGGCTCAACCCTGATATAGAATATACGAGTACCCCGCGGAGTAGCTCTCTAGCCGGTACTGTATATTCTTGGCGCATTGAGCAAGTGTTTTACCTGGGATTTCAAATCATCTGTGTGCGCATATTTGTACATATATCATTGCTTTCATATTGAGTGTTGTCGCTCACGCCCCTGTGTTTAGGTATTGTGGTGTACCTTGTGGCGGGGCAGTTTTGATGCTGGATGGTTTAGGTGGCTCTCAGCAGGATTGAGGATCCTAGAGTAGTGTAGCTTTAGAGGGTATGGATTTGTTTACCTTGAACCTTCGATTTGGTTGTATAATGGTATTTATACACATGTGCTATCGTCGGTTGTATTCTGTCGATTGGATTTGTTGTATTTTAAATTGTCCGCTCCTTACGCTTTAAGTATTTATTTCATGAGCTTTATCTTAACTCTGATTAGTTAGTGGATCCAGGTTAGGTCACTACACCTAGCCCCCGGGACAGCCCATGGTTTGACCAGCCCCTTAATAGCACCAAATACCAAACTACACTAACAACCAACAACCATACCGTAGCCTTTGCGGCACTTTCCATGACCAGCCCTTAAACCAATTACTACCACCATCAAAACACATAAAACATACCAAAACGAGCACAAAACTCATAGCAAGGGAAGCCCTTAGGCATTATTCATCCAAATTTCAGAAATGAGCACAAACGACGCAAGTAGAGGGCTAACAAATTTCAAAATTTGAACAAGCCCCTTAAGCTTCAATCAACACACAAGGCTTGACCCATTTTATCATCAAGAACACACCAATTTTCGAAACATAACATGATCTATTCTGATTTTTGGCAAAGATTCGAATATTAAACTAGCACTACTCTTGAAATTGGGTAAAAATCTTGAAATATCATTAGCCATCTTCAAGGATCATCCAACACACCTAACATAACTCATTACATCAATAATCACACCTAAATTTCAAAAAATCAGCCATGTACCCTACAGAAAATTTGAGGAAATTCGAAACCCATGCTTAAATTTGCAAGAAACTCGCAATATATATAAGGAAAAAAACAAACATACAACATAATATCTTTGCAAGGTGGCCAAGAAAATGCTTATACTTGCCTTCATTTTCGAAATATTACCCAATACCTAGCTTGAAATGGAGAGGAGGAGAAGATGAGAACTTTTCCTTGAGGAGGCATCGAGTTCTGGCCGGCGAGGGAGAAGGAGGCGGCGGCTCTAGGTGAAGAAGAAACAAGGGGGCGGCGGCTCTCATGGGAGAAGGAGAAAGGCGTGTAGTTGCTAGTTAGACTTAGTGTGTGTTATAGGGTTTAAATTGTGTGATAGATGTGTATACGTGTATGTATATGTATGTGTATAGTAGTTGATAGTGTAAATTTAAATAAAGTTGCTACTATACTAATAAAAGTGCTACTTATTAAAAGGTGCTTCGATACTTCCATCTTTCTTGCGGAAGATCTGCTCTGCTATCATGGGCTCAGCTCGGCCAACGTTTCGATCCGAGGAAACTTAGGTAAGGCCCTTCCCCGCCCTTGTAGCCCGATTTTTTTAAACCTTCCTCCTTATTTTTTCACGAAAAAATGAGTCATGGATGCTACACTGAGACGGATGATTGAGAAGAAGAAAGCAACTTCTCAATCAAGAGGGAAAGCCTAGGGGAGCTCGGCCCAGACAATACCCCTGCACCCCGAGATGCTCCAAAGTCCCCAAAGTCCCCATCTCAAGGTCGTGGAGTTCAACTCGATAAACTCTACCATTCCTGAGGTGGTGCCCCTGAACAGGTCAGGGCATAAAGGAATCAGATCTTGGTGGTTCGATGCCGAGCCAAATTCTTCGACATGTATCATGATGATATCCGGATTGTGGGGTTGTAGTCGTAGTAGTAGTAGTCGTGGTGGTGGTAGTCGTCGTAGTGGTGGTCGTCGTAGTTGTATTTGTAGCGACCCGACCCGGATCCACTACCTAATCAGAGTTAAGAGCATAATTAAGCATGCATTAAATCAAATTGTTGTGGACCTATACCTGCCCCATCTAATATCCTACAAATAGACCTGCAGAATACAACCGGCTAATAAAACTCGATTTATACAACCCAATCGAATTACTTTAAATAAAACCTACAGCTAATCCTGCTGTCTTCAATGTTGCCGGCTACTCCAGGCTCCTGATGCTCAATCCTGCACCTATACCTGCCCCATCTAATAGGGTATCCAGATACACAGAAAATACTGGACGTGAGCTCTAAGCTCAATACGAAAGCACGGATAAACATACAAATATGATGCATGCAAATGACCGGGTATCCATATTTGGGATAACTGTATACAAACTGCTCAAACTGGCGCCTGGGATATAAGCTTGTCACATCGGGGTACCTAACCACTGTGTACGACCACTCATTCCCGAATCCCGGACGCGGACCACGGAGTCCTTGAGGTATCAGTACCTAAGGGTACTTGATATCAAACGTCCTAACAGGGCTGAGCAACCCTAACTGGCTCATCTCGAAAGATATACAGATGTACAGGCACAAGATGATATGCACATGCCGCATAACAATAATAACATGCAACCACATAAATGCAACATATAAGCATGCATATCCGCTGGCAATCTCAGTCAGTACTTACGTACCTTTCTAAGGCAGTCATAGTAGTTCCACTCTATGTTCCAAGCCTATCATCAAGTCTACAATGCAAATACCCATGCATCATTCAATAAGCTCTAAAAGTCTTAACTAAGCTATTGCATACTCCTAAATAATCTAAGGAGACCATAGCTATACCTGCGTCCGTCGTCAGCCCACTGATGACGACTATCCCGCAACTAGGGCACTCCCATGCTGCAAATCCACAGCCTCGAACACGGCTTTACAACACGAGCACTGCTCCGCTACTATGTCAGACACTGTCTGACTATACTAAAACAAATACCCTACTCCAACTCTTAAAATAAGAGTACTCAAAGCCCTAAAATAGGACCACGAGGGCGAAGGAGAGAATTCGGAATTGGCAAGAAATGAACGCCTCGGACCTTATATTTATAGGCATCGATCGGAACCTCCGATCCTCGATCGAAACTTCCGATTCTTGATCGGAACGTCCGATCCTGCCATCGGAGCTTCCGAACATCCTTATCTGCCACATGTCAAAATCTCACTGGTTGACTTCGGATAGGGCGATCGGAGCTTCCGATCCCGATCGGAGTTTCCGATCCTGCCACACGTCATGCATGATGTAATATCAATCGGAGCTTCCGATCCTGCATCGGAGCTTCCGATCCTTCAGATACCAAATTGGTTTAATTAACATAATTAATCTCTTAATTACCAATTTCGGTTACGGGGTACTACATTCTCCCCCACTTAAGATATTTCTTCCTCGAAAATAGATCTTAAGTACCGAATGCAATACAAGGTACAGAAACATTCCTTATTCAAATCAAACGTTACAACCGAATACAACTCAAAACTGAAATCAAAACAACTCAGGATGGTCTTCATGCATCCTTTCTTCAAGCTCCCAAGTAGCTTCCTCAGTGGCGCTGCCACTGAACTAAAACTAAAGGAATGACTTTGTTCCGTAAAACCTTATCCTTATAATCCAGGATACGAATAGGTTTCTCAGCATAGGTCAAATCCTTGCTCACTTGAACCTCAGACCGCTTCAGAATATGAGACTCATCCGCCACATACCATCGCATCAGTGTTACGTGAAACACGTCGTGAATACTGGAAAGATGCGGTGGCAAAGCTAGTCGATAAGCGAAATCGTCAATATTCTCCAAGATCTCAAACGGACCGATAAACCTGGGAGACAACTTGCCTTTAAGACTAAATCTGAGAATCTTACGAAAAAGTGACATTCTCAAAAATACTGTCTCCCCCACTTCTTTCTAGAAGAATGGAGTATGACAAGTCGCCCGTACAATGCCTCAACAGGTGTCCTCCCAATGCTACGATGGTACCTTTTGTTGTACGCGAACTTAATCAATGACAACTGATCTGGCTAAACTGAACCAAAAATCCATAGTACACGCCCAAAACATGTCCTCCAAGGTATGGATAGCGCTCTCCATCTGACCATCTGTCTCTGGATGATATTCAGTATTTAAACTGAAAGCAGTGCTCGTAGCACGCTGGACACTCCCCCAGAATATGGAAGTAAACCTGGGTCTCGATCGCTGACAATGCCCACCGGCATCCATGAAGTAGAACGATCTTTCGGATGTATAACCGATCCTTGCGATCAATAGAGTGCTCTCGACTGCTCTTCGAATACTCACTGTTCCTACGAATCTTAGCAGTGATAGTTCCTCGTCAAGTATACCACTTGATACCGACTATCTCTCTTGCTAGAATCAGTTCGTACTAACGAGAAGACCAGATACAACCAACCTGTATCTCCACTGGTCTAACACTGATATCAAATCCCAGAAGTAACCGCAAGTGTTAACCAATCGATTCCCACTTGACGTCCTGCCACAGATAACAACCAATCCCAAAAGTTCCTAGCATCGACAGACTTACATTCCGTACTTATTTTCTTCGATGCTGACTAATATCCTCAAAGAATGTCACCGCTATAATGCTGAACACATAGATGGGACCGCAACATCTACAACATTAGTAGTCTAGATTAGAGATCACCACTATCTCGTCACTCGAGATATTAATTGAATTTGCAACACTGGTTATCCAACCATAGATAACAATCCCAAGTCACACTTGACTTGCTACCAAGATGAACAAAACTAGTTCACCTCAACCCTTCGCGCAATCCATGACACATGCGATAAACCAACGAATTTACCCGATAGATCTCGGTCGATCCCAACACCTCAATGGCATAGCACATCAGAACGTACTGGGAAATCACCGACAACAATCTCACTAGACTCTGAACACAGTCTCAGCTGTCGTATTATCCCACGAATAAACAACTGATATCGGCCTGCTAATGCTCATTGAATTCCGCAACACTCGTCGAATCACAATTTAACGAAAATCCTTCGAGAAAACTGCTGGAGATGCCTAATCAAGTATTCGGCTAACAGTTCCCAAAACTATAATCCAATAGCATGGAACAATTCTATTTCCAAAACTGGGTCAACCATTGCTAATACCAAGCAATGTTCAGATCAATTATGCCTTCTCTTACCACTGATAACTTTACTCGAGTTATCGAACTAGCCATGACTTACCAAAGTCAAAACATGCAATCACCTCCCGTGATCTATCAAACTTGAAATTCCAAACGACTGCACTCCGAAAATCTCAACCACCCGAGAATCCTGAATGCAAATAATTCTCTTACTGTTCCGAGACATTTACTTAAAGGATCCAAACTCATAAGCACGATGGCTTATAGTCTCGTCCCAAGTATCTCTCGGTTCATGATATCTTAATTACTGATCTACTCCACCAATCGACCTCGTCGATAAGTTGTGACTATCACACAACTTGTCAGTACCACCAAAATATGGCAACCATCCGCCAGGTCTTGGTCATTTGAAATCTCACATGGCTCGATCAATAATCATGATATCACGGCCATACATCCGCATATTCCAAATAGTTGGAATCAAAAGAATCACAGCTGATTCAACTCACCTATATCTGACAAAGTCAGACAATAGCTATTAGTAGTCACCAGTACCAATCTCGCATCGATACTGACTCACTACCAACTGTCGCTAAACTTGCTCCTGATAACTATATCTCTTGCTAAGACTGCAACAAATCGAGACTGAGGTTACTTGCCACGGTGTCCCACCTGAAATCACCACCAAGTGTACACTGGCATGACTCACGTTATCCTCACGCCTCAAATAGTCATGTACAATCCTTAGCATCGGATATAATCTATCACTGAAGGAAACCATTAATGCTGAAAACCACTCATCTCCGAGTCAAATGTTTCAGGAATTTCACAAACCAAAACTCCTGGATAGCCCCTATCACAAGAGCATCCAAACCCCGACTAGATCCACTAGTCTAGTAGTATCCAATAGACTAAAACTATCTGTTCAGAGTACGTATTCGTCAAGGAAAATCCCTCCAAGACTGGTCCTTGTGACAAGACTGCAAGCCAATATCTCTGACGATAGTCAGACGATATCTAAACCGCTGACACCTAACCAGGTATCCAATCCAATGTCATACCCCATCGTGACTGTTACCAAAACTCTAGACTAAGTAGCCTTTCCACCGCCAAATCCTGAAGCACGAAGGCTTCCAGGCATTCCCCGAAGTACGAAAGACTCCCAGAGTAATACTGGCATAGGGTCGCGCTCCATCATGTCTAGTCATGGTCCTAGTCCACAACTCTCGGCATATACCCGACTTGGTATCCCGATGAAATCCCATCATCACGAAGTCTCAACCTATGTAGGTCAATCAGACTACTGTCCTAAGGAAACAACTTAGAACAAAAACTCAAAATTCCAAACAAGATCGATATTTCCATGCTCCCAGATGAATTACCTCATCAATGGCACTAACTCAGTCAAACGACTAATTAGGTCAGCCCTAGGAAGATACCTAGACTAACCCCATGTCAATCCGTTACCGTTGACTTACTCAAAATCCATGAGCTATCCTAGTTTATTAGTCAACTAATTCCAAGCCAAACTTAGTAACATTACTTGTAATCAAACATGAATCTTTGAATAAGTAAAATATGTATCATTACTTCAAGTAATGTACAATTTCCTTTATTACAATCCCATGTAATACATACAGTATTCAAAATACAACAAAATGTACATCCAATAACTTGAACATATACAACCAAATTCTGATGATTCATTACAACTGAAATACTGTTTACAAATACATCAATACAATATTTAAAATCGTCGAACTTGTCTTCACTCCTTGAGCATGAAGCTTCCAATCGACACACGCATCGATACAAGCATACTTCCGTCCAAGTCTCTCTACATGTCCTCCAGCGAAGAACTCCGGAGAAATGGCACGTGATAGCTAACCAGCTATGCTCTGCGTCAGTGCATGTCAGTCGGCTTCTTCTGCTCACGATCTACCATCAGCGTTCTTCTTGTATCTAAATCATGCTTTTGAACATGAAGTTTTCCGTATGCCTATCAAAAGCATCAATACAAGCATACCGGCAAAACCATGTTCTGCACGAGGTTAAAGACCTCACTTTCGAAACTTGTCATGTTTTAGGCACTCGAGGCATTCTCTGGTGAAAGTCTATCTGACAATCTCTCCAACTAAGAGTGGAGAATCTTCAAGGACTGGAACCACATGGATTACGAAACACCATTCATTCCAAAAAGCCTTTAGAGGTATCTGACGCGATATAACCGATCTTCTCTTCCAGTCTTCCCTGGCTGGAATCCATATGTTCTTCGATCAACATTCCAATGCATCGAATGATGAACCGTCCACAGCAGTCAGTCTATCTATCGATATGCTACTACTGGTGTTCTCATCACTGTTGCATTCCTTATAGTAAAAACTTCTGCCACAAACCTTGGCAATGAAGAATCAAATTTTCTTTCGTTAGCCTCAATCAATCCTACAAGGATAATCAAGAAGTCTTATTATCAATTTCCTAAGTCCCTTGCATGCAGTTGCTCTGATACCATAAATGTAGCGACCCGACCCGGATCCACTACCTAATCAGAGTTAAGAGCATAATTAAGCATGCATTAAATCAAATTGCTGCGGAAGACTAAATACAAGTAGACCGGCAGAATACAACCGGCTAATCAAAATCGATTTATACAAC
Organism: Henckelia pumila; assembly: GCF_033568475.1. Taxonomy (NCBI): domain Eukaryota; kingdom Viridiplantae; phylum Streptophyta; class Magnoliopsida; order Lamiales; family Gesneriaceae; genus Henckelia; species Henckelia pumila. Next base: position 120,115,813 of record NC_133120.1, read on the forward strand.
CCAATCGAATTACTTTAAATAAAACCTACAGCTAATCCTGCTGTCTTCAAGGTCACCGGCTACTCCAGGCTCCTGGTGCTCAATCCTGCACCTATACCTGCCTCATCGAATAGGTTATCCAGATACACAAAAAATACTGGACGTGAGCTCTAAGCTCAATACGAAAGCACGGATAAACATACAAATATGATGCATGCAAATGACCGGGTATCCATATCTGGGATAACTGTATACAAACTGCTCAAACTGGCGCCTGGGATATAAGCTTGTCACATTGGGGTAGCTAACCACTGTGTGCGACCACTCATTCTCGAATCCCGAACGCGGACCATGGAGTCCTTGAGGTATCAGTACCTAAGGGTACTCGATATCAAACGTCCTAACAGGGCTGAGCAACCCTAACTGGCTCATCTCGAAAGATATACAGATGTACATGCACAAGATGATATGCACATGCCGCATAACAATAATAACATGCAACCACATAAATGCAACATATAAGCATGCATATCCGCTGGCAATCTCAGTCAGTACTTACGTATCTTTCTAAGGCAGTCCTAGTAGTCCCACTCTAGGTTCCAAGCCTATCATCAAGTCTACAATGAAAATACCCATGCATCATTCAATAAGCTCTAAAAGTCTTAACTAAGCTATTGCATACTCCTAAATAATTTAAGGAGACCATAGATATACCTGCGTCCGTCGTCATCCCACTGATGTCGACTATCCCGCAACTAGGGCACTCCCCTGCTGCGAATCCACAGCCTCGAACACGGCTTTACAACACGAGCACTGCTCCGCTACTATGTCAGACACTGTCTGACTATACTAAAACAAATACCCTACTCCAACTCTTAAAATAAGAGTACCCAAAGCCCTAAAATAGGACCACGAGGGCGAAGGAGAGAATTCGGAATTGGCAAGAAATGAATATCTCGGACCTTATATTTATAGGCATCGATCGGAACCTCCGATCCTCGATCGGAACTTCCGATTCTTGATCGGAACGTCCGATCCTGCCATCGGAGCTTCCAAACATCCTTATCTGCCACATGTCAAAATCTCACTGGTTGACTTCGGATAGGGCGATCGGAGCTTCCGATCCCGATCAGAGTTTCCGATCCTGTCACACGTCATGCATGACGTAATATCGATCAGAGCTTCCGATCCTGCATCGGAGCTTCCGATCCTTCAGATACCAAATTGGTTTAATTAACATAATTAATCTCTTAATTACCAATTTCGGTTACGGGGTACTACAGTATTAGTAGCAGTAGTAGTAGTTAGATTTCATGTTACGTCAGAAGAAGGTTATACTGTTCACTGGAGAAAAATAATATGGTAGTTAGATTTCATGTTACGTCAGAAGAAGGCTATATTGTTTACTGGAGAAAAATAATATGAATCTGACATGTACTATTAATAAATCGGTAATTTATAATTCTGTCCCCAATCCTAAACCTAAATTGATCATCAGTCTCTGTCAAAAAAAAAATTTGTTTAAACTCCCTGGGCCCACATGTTTTGTTATGGATGAAATTCGATACAAAACATGAAAAATATGGTACACGTACATGATATTTGAATACCAACTGTTTTAAATGATGGTACTAATTTATTATTTTTGAGTACTAAAATTTGTAAACAAATATTGATATAATGACACATTTGTTTTCTTTATATGACAATCGGTACAAAATATTATAAATACGGTACTAATATATGAGATTTTGAGTATCAAATAAGTTAGATCTGGTACAAATATATAATTTTTGAGTACTAAAAAAATATTATTATTAATAACACATTTATTTTATTTGGATGGAAATTAGTACAAACATTGAAAATATGATACTCATATATGATATTGAAGTACCCAATGTGTTAGATCTGGTACAAATATATGATTTTTGAATACTCAAACATATGTTGCAAGTTCACATTAATAAAGTTGTTTAGATTTTATACTAAAAATTTTATTTTTTGTACTCGATCTTGAATAATTAGTGCTCAAATATCATGTACTTGTACCATATTTTCAATGTTTTGTACTCAATTTTATTCAAAAATAATAATGTGGGTCCAGGAAGTGCAAACAACCTTTTTTCTGACAAGTGACTGATTTTTAATTTGTTTTTTAATTTAAGGACTGAACACTAATCCACCCATAAATATTCATATTCGAAGGTACTCTTAAGACAACATCCTTATGAGATCTTATTTTCGATAAACGGCCATCGAGTAACAAAATTATGCATATGATGAATCATTATACCTAGATAATGACTGACATGGTTGCATGCATCGCTTGATCATTGTAAGCAGTTTTTCATAACCGGACCGGTGATCGAACCGATTTACTTAAAAAAAATGGTCCAACCGGTCGGACCGTTTTAACCGGACGGTCGAACCGAAAAACCGTTTATATAATTTAATATAATAAATAATATATTTTGATTTTTTAAAAACTCAAAAATTATATAAATAGACATAAAATATATATTTAACATAGTTAAAAGCTAAATAAATATGTAAATATATTTAAAATATCAATTATAGTTATAAATTATTTAAATAATAAACTATTTATTTCTTTAAAAACCAATAATTATTAAAAAAAATTTAAATGAAGTAGAAATTTTAAATAATAATGTATTTATATATACAAATATTAAATCTAAGGTTTAAAAATAAAAAAATTTAAATTTTCAAAATAAAAAAAATAAAAAAAATTCGAAAAACCGGTTGAACCGGTTTTCCGGTTCTTGGCCGGTCCAACCGGTTCTTGACCGGTTCTGACCGGTTGGACCGGTTTTTCGGTTTTTAAGTCCAGTCCAGTTCCCAAAACACTGATTGTAAGAAAATGGTCATTCGTTCTTTAATTAAGGAAAAATTATTTTATGTTCCATCGTGAAAGTATTCGATACACTAACTATTAAATTTTCTCCATTTTTTCCCAAGTAGCTAATAATGATAATAAATATTACTATTATAATAACAAATTTTTGTGAAAAAATTAGACAAAAAAAATTCCTTAATTTTAAGAAAAATCTAAAATATTATAAATTATTTTTTATATTAATATTGTTTTTTATTTAAACAATACAAACAACATCATATCTATGACAATATAGAAAAAAGAAAAGAACCTAAAAAATTGTCATAAAACAAGAGGTCAGGGTTTGAAACCTCATATTATTGTCAATGTTCTAAAAAGCTTGATTAAGTCTTACTTAATCTCGCTTAATCTTAAAGCTTTTCTAATTGACCAAAAGCGGTAAAAAAACGATCAAACGTAGGTTGACCATGTCAAGTGATATTAAATACGCATAAATGTGATTTTTTTAAAAAACCAAAATTGATTAATAAAATATAAATTAGCATTTTTACCAATGAGTGATTGTTAACAATGTTAAAAATGTATAATATTTTATGGCTAAGTGTAGTGATTATGTGAATGAGATATTTTACAGCTAATGTTTTAAATTAGACCAATTAATTTCGTTTATGTTCAATGATACATGATATAAAATGAATGATAAAATAAATTGAATTAGAATCTGACAAAAAATTAATGCATTACACTTGATTTGTTTGAGATGACTAAAATTATAGTTTAAATTAAAAATATTTTTTTTACGCTTAAGCATACGTTTAAGCTCGCAGTAATCGCGCTTAAGCTTAAAAAGCTTGAAGCTTGGCTCCATGCTTCACACTTTTTAGAACCTTGATTATTATAAATTAAGATGAGTAGTTTTTAAATAAAGCAAGAGAAGACTAACTTAGAGATTCGATTTAATGCCATTAGTCCACTGGATTTGCCAACTAGAAATAGATTTAGAGAAATTCCTGGTAGTTTTCCCATCAGAACCAACCTCGTAATGAGGTGAATCCTCCGGAAATTCAGTTGGCATCGATAGCCAGTAAAGGCTCGGTTTCCATTCAGATTTCAGCATCTTTGAGTACCCTCAACATCTCCCTCACAACGATTTTGCTCCCTTCAGTTGTAAAATGGATTCCATCTCTGCACAAGACAACAAGAGCATTATTAGTAAAAAAAACTATAAACTTTTTTTTATTCTTGCGTCGCTTGATATTTTTGCAAGATAATGAATTGTTGCATCTTGTATAGGATTGCGCTTTCTGAGGTAGTTCTAGACAGCAACATTTTGTCGCGGGGAAAAAATGGGAAAAAACGTAGCAATATAAACAATGAGCTTACGTTAAGCAAGCTGTTGACCAATCATCTCTCTGCTGAATTGCTGTCCAAATATTGATGACTTTGATGTTTAGTTCCTTGCCCAATGCCACCAATGCTTCAGCATATGCGCGGCAGGGTTCATTAGTACGAGCTTGGTTATTCAATGATTTGCTGGTTTAGACAGATGAGGGGAGAGAAAAACGTACACCATATATTTTAAAATGATATGTTCAGAACATGAAAATGAAATAAATCACTAGGAGTCAAGTTAAAATCTACCCGAAATATTTGTCAATCAGTTGCTCGTTCACTGGCGGAGAGGTAAGAAAAATCAACCGTGTCTTCTTCGAAAGACACTGAAAACAACAATAATTAGCACACGATGCATGGTAATAATGTGAAGGAAAAATCAGAAACAAGCAGATTGCAGAGGGATAGGTTTAGAGTTATGCATGTATAAATTCAATGGTTCCTCCAGAATTCACTGGAACAAGAAGCTTTCACCAACTTGCAAAACGGTGTAATGAAGTTCTTGATATGTTAACTCCGGCGAGCTTGTGAATACTTAGATGCCTAGTTGTACATATAAATTTCGCTTTCAGTCGATTGTAAGAAATGCAATAAAGAAATAAAAGCAAGATTAGGATATGTAATTCAGATGGCCGCTCCTTCTCTTTATCAGAGAGCAGAAATATAAATAAAAAGAGAGTCACAGCATGAACAAACATGGAGGTAAATGGCAGAACGAAGATTAGATCCTCATGAGAAACATAAACAATGGCCAGCAGCTGTTTTCAGCCATTTCTTCCATTAAAATACCAACAAAAGCATTATGTTACCTTGATGTGAATAGCAATCTTTTTCATGTTTTCAACATATTCAAGAAGAGGAACATGCGTGCCTAAGCCACTTGGATGCGGGCGCATCGCATCATTACCACCAAAATATACAATAACGAGTGAAGGCTGGACAGCTGCATCCTAAACACAAGACGTAAATCACCACGAAACATGGTACATTTAGATTCAGTCCAGAGGTAGGAGTCGGAGGGAGAGGGGGTGAATCTTGAGATTTTTAGTGATGATTGCTTCAAGCAGAGGGTCTTTCACTGGATCTTCCCTGAGTCCAACAGTAGGAATCAGGGTAACCAATGAAGGCAGTAGTTCAAAAGCATTGCTAATATTAGACTTCCTAAAATAAAGAACCTGAATAATTTCATCCAGCAGATACCTTGGGAAAAACCTGGTGCAACACTTCCAAAGCACGCCTTGAATTCCAACCCGAATATCCGCGTAGTATTATATCTGCCTATGAAGATGTCCATTGCCCAGAAAAAGAAACTTTTTGTGAGAATACTACTAAATTCAGATGAGAAAGACGATACGCAACGGGTCACACCAGCACATAATCCATTTCCTATTGCTTCCTAAGCACCATGATTCCGTTATATACCACTCAAGAATGCATATTTCTTCTTCACTGTCATTTAACTATTCTCCTACAATATGATCAAGCAACTGCAAAACGAGTTCACAACACTCGTCTTTTGATACATAAATTAATCGTAACAATGGATATTGAGGCAAATTACGTAAAATCCCATCACAGCAACAAAATTCACCCAAAATGAGAAACTAAAATCTTGGATCTCTACACGCGATCAATCAACCTATTCTTATTCTAAACAAAATCACAAAACCAAATAACAATAAAGCTAGAATCGATTAGGCGATCGGAAATTGTTGAAACAAAAAGAATATCGATCGCTGCCACGGCGGGTACCTTTCGACAGTAGAGATCGGCGAGGATAGCGCACCCCAGCCGCCAACATTGTAGCTCTGCTGAACTATTGAGGACCCGAATAGCACGAACTGCGGACGGCCCGGCCATAATTATTTCTCTTCTGTGTACTAACCACCTGGCTGTGTTGTGTGCCCGATAATAATTCTGTATAGAATATATAACGTTGAAGTCAATAGTCAATTTTGACTTTTATGGCACTTGAATTTTGACCTCTAGGCTCTTACATTTAAGCACAACAAAGCAAAAGCAAAGCAAAGCAAAATAATAATAATAATAATAATAGATAAAAAAAAAAAAAAAAAAAAGCTAAACAGTAATATGTAGTCAACCATCAAGATCTTCCGTTGATTTTTTCAACATTTTTTTTTTATTAATTCTATGTTGATATCAATAATATTATATTATTTATTAAAAGCATAAGAAATTCCTTTAAGAAACTACATCATGGAATATTGAACATTTTAAATTATAGTTTGGTTTTTCTTAGGTGATAATGCATATGCACACATCAAAAAATATTTTCTTGTTTATAACTTCTCACGATATGATTAAATTTGTATGATAAATACATTGTTTTTCCTATATCACCTTTATTTGTCAATTTTTTTTCTAAAAAAAATTAATAGGTTAATAAGATAACCAAATAATACCAAATAATATCTTAAATCGATTTTTAAACAATTCACTAGAGAAATCTAATGGAAGAAATGTCATCTACTCATCTCTCAGGGCTACGAACATATGTTGAAAATATATTTAAAATGGGCCCAAAAGAGCCCAGCCCACATAGACACAGTGTTGAAATGGCCGAGGCCTGAATAGAATATGATATCACGTTAGCTCTTCAATGCAATAGAATTAGAAATTAACACGAAAAAAAACTAAAAGACCAATTTATAAGTTAGAGGACCAAACAAGCAAACAAGACAACTTAGAAGACTAATTATAATTTACTATTTTTCCCATTTGTTTCCTAATTTTTGTTTGCTATTTTTTTCGAAGACTTAGAGAACTTATAGCCGCTATTGTTCAATTCCGTGTATGTTGTGCAAGCTCCCTAACTAACACAATAGCCTGCAAACCACGCTAGCAGTGACGGAGCCATGTTGATGGATCTCGGGTGGCCCGAAAATTTTTCAAAATTTTGTAAAAAAATTTTTTGAATAATTTTGGATTAATTTGGTATTAGCCCGACCCGGGTAGTTTAATCCAAAATATTAAAGGATTCGAGAACTTAAAATTTTAGAGTAGACTAAAAATCTTGGCTCAGCTCCGCTATTGCACGCCATCAATGTAAACTACACAGGGCACGCCTGTGCCAGTCCAGCAGTCTTTTTTCCGAATAAGCTTTAGTATAAGAATCGAACTTCTAACATTGATAAATCATTCACCTATTATACTAACTCGGATACCCGCTTCAGCATATTTATTTGATATTTTTTGTCTACTTTGTGTATTTAATGTTCGAGATTTTATTTTATTTTTTCTTTCTAAATATGAAGTTGATTTTCCATCATGCAATTGCTGCGAGCTTGCGAATCAGATAAAGATTTGAAATTTATCTATTTTTACTATAAAAGGGAGAATGGAGGGCAAAGTTTTTTTTATTGTGTATTGTCATAATTGCCCAAATTTTGTTCATTGGAGTGTTAAATGCAAGGGCTATTTTTGAGAACTGCATGAAAATTATAAGGACATTTGAGGAAGCACAATAATTACTCTCTCTCCCCCACATAGATTAATGGGTTAATTTGAGTTTGTATTTATTGTTAATAATTGAGTTTGTTTTTATTGCGTCTTATTAATAAATATTTTCACTCTAAATTTTTTATTTTGTCCTTATTTTCACGGATATTTGAGGAAGCACAATAATTACTCTCTCTCGCCACATAGATTAATGGGTTAATAATTGATTTTATATTTATTGTTAATAATTGAGTTTGTTTTTATTGCGTCTTATTAATAAATATTTTCACTCTAAATTTTCTATTTTGTCCTTATTTTCACTCTAAATTTTCTAAATTTTCTATTTTGTCTTTAGATTGTGTATTATTTCGATTAATTGTATTGAAATTTTCTACATAATGCTTTACAAATATAAAAAATGATATATAAAGTGAATATATATATATATATATATGTTTGACAAATAAAAAATATTTTCACCGAAATTATTATAAGAAAATCATGTATATTTAATAATATATTATCTTACCTATCTAAAAGTGTGAATAAAATGATAAAATTTTATTATTGTGAAATAACATTTTTGCTATTTTATTTACACTATAAGAGCACCCATTGGTGCATTATTGCACCAACGTGGGTGCGTGGATTATTAATCTGGGCTGCCAAGTCAGCCCAGAAATTCATCTGCATTAATGTTTAATGCATGGAAGAGAGAGGAAAGTTATATTCCATTCACACTCTCTCATATTTTGCAATTAAAAAAATGTAAAAAAGAAAAGTAAAAGTAAAAAAATAGCCGTTGGTTGCTTCAATATAAATATTTGTAGTATATATGTATATATGTACCCGTTTGTAAAGTAAATAACAACTCTTTCATTAATTTTTTTAAAAAATAAATATTTAACACGAAAGGTTATTTTAAATTTTTAAAATTTATTTAAATAGTAATATCTAGAATCCCAACGGTTATTTCATATTTTTTAAATATATTTTTTTTTTAATCAAAACAAAAATATACAATTTTAAAATTTTAAACAAAATTAGAAATTTATTTATTTAATAATGAATGGACAGTGGGACTCATAATGAATGTTGATATTAAATGAATGTGAGTATGTATTAATAATGAGAAGATGTTAATGAAATGCGTATGTGACATGTGGACCCCACGCTTTTTGAAAAAGGTGGAAGGTGAAATAATATGGATTAATCGCTACCAATGCGGGTTTCCTAAATAAGGTCATATAAAAATATATAGATATATACAAGTAAAAACAATATTTTAGTTAGAACATAAAAGTAAATAAATATTTTTATTATATTATATGTAAATATTAATATCCATAAATATATTATACACTTTCATTAAATTGCAACTAATGCGTCTATTAATATGATTACATAATTTATTTTTTAATTATTATTTTCTAAAAAGAACTATATTTTTCATTTTTCACAATTTGTTTTTATTTATTTTACACCTTATGTAATGTTAGACAATATAAAATATATAAGAATAAGCTAAATTTTAGTTTGTGGCTTAATGAGTTGTAGTTAATCAAATAGATAAATAAATTTTTAAAAGAACAAAAGAAAAAAATTTTAAACTTACGGTATTAATATAAAAAATTAGAATTAAAAAATATAAGAATATAAATCTTGAAAAAAACAAAACTAAAAACTAAAATTTACGGTAATAATATTAAATTTTAGAGTTAAAAACATATATTTATGAAATTAATGTAGGATTATAAATTAAATCTATTACCTAACTAAAAATGTGAATAAAAAAATTTAAATTTTATCATTGTGAAATCTATGTATCTATTATCTATTACCTATTTAAAAGTGTGAATAAAAGGGTAAAGTTTTATCGTTGTGAAATAATAAATTTCCAATTTTATTTACACTATAAGTAAGGTCATATAAAAATATATAGAAAAATAATACAAGTTAAATGACAAATAATAAAAATAATATGCAAGTTACATGACTATAAATGAAAATGTATCTACCAAAAGAGAACAAAAAAAAAACATGCGAGTTAAATGATCAAAATAAAAAACAATATACAAGTGACATGATTAAAAATAAAAATGCATAATAATATGACTAAAAATGAAAACATTCAAGTTACAAGATTGAAAATACAAATTCACCATTAACATAACTAAAAATAAAAAAAAATATTATCATTGTATTATTTCAGTTGATATTCATAATAAATAATTAAATTTTATATGATTTTTATTATAAAACCGTGAAAATATCAATAATTATAAAAATTAATAAATAGATATATTATATAAACAAAGTGTCATTACGTCGCACGTGTTGTTTACTAATATGATAAAGGATATATTAGTCAAATTTTTATAGTATCATGATGAACTTATGTCTCATAGTTTCAGCCATCCAAATTTCTCCTAATTTGGAATTACTTCTATTAATTGTTCCTTGACTATGGCATGTCATTGTTCTAATGAGATAGTATTTGAGAGAGCTTCTAATAAGAATCATTTATCAACTTTTTCTTCACAAAATTTAGAAGCTCTCTCACACACTACCATAGAATTTTTGTTATCTATGTGCCCTTACCATCAATATTTAAGGCAAAACTCACTGCCAATAGAAATACTAATCATAGCCCACATTGGTTCTCAACTGTTTGGAGCGACACCAAAAATATTAATGAACAAACCTTGATCGAGCAAATACTAACACTGAAAATCAACTTAAATATATCTATCAATTAAGCTCGAATAAATCGCAAGTGCACGAGTCAAGTAATAATATAATGTACATGAGTACGAGTATCGTCCCACAGAGATTGATATTTGACAAATTCACCTCAAGTATAATTCTTTAGTTAATTAAAACAATAAAGAGAATAAATTAATAAACTAAAATAAAAAGATAAATTAAAAGCAAAACAATAAATTAAGTTCAGAAAATAAATAAACGATTGTTAGGATCTCGGTTCACCTACCCCTTTTCTTCTCTAATGATTGAATTTTAATTCTCAAATCATGCTTTTGACGAAATTCCCTAATCTATCAATATACTCTCTCGAGCTATATTAATCTAATTAACAAATTATAATAACCAAGTCTCCTTGTGTTATTTAACAGTTGCAATTGCATTAACGATTTTTGGAATCCTCTAGCTTTCGACCTGGTGAACTATGACTATCAACATGTATCCAACTTCATATCTCTATGCAAGTTGTAGATCCATGGATTATATTACCCTATCATGTCATAAAATCTCCTCTCGGTATCAATTATAACACATAAAATCAATAAGAAGTTGATCAATCTCCAAAATTGCAATAAACACAATAATATAATCAAGAATCCTTAAAAACTAATTTCAATCTTCAAGAAGAAATAAAAACATAAGTTTTGGGGGTAAGATCCCCTAAATCCCAACAAAAATAAAAGAGAAAAGAGAAAACTAGTGTTGGCGGTTTTTGAGTTCTTCTTGTCTTCTCCCTCTTTTCGTTCTTCTCCTTGGATGGCCGCCTCCCTTGCGTTTTTTGATGGTTTTGGAACCCTTAAAACGTCATAATTCTACCTATTTATAGTGCCCAAGAGTTCTTTCCATGTAAAACACCCAGAAATATCTTTTTTCCAACTTACGCACGGGCGCCCGAGCGGTATAAAATAACCGCTCGGGCGCTAGGCTTCTGTTCTGAACTTTTTTCTCAAACAGGCATGCGCCAGCGCGGTAATAAATGGCTGCCCGTGCGCGGCCCTTTTTTTCCAACGCGCAACAATTTTGTAAAATTCATATCTTGAGTTCTAACCGTCGGATTGAGTTGAAATTTTTACAGCATCTTTAAAACATCCTAATACAATCTGGACGGTAGAGATTAGATTTTGATCACTCTAAAGTCAAAAATAAATTTTAGACCATCAATGCTTCGTGATTCATACTTATGTCGCTTCTCCGTGCTCAAACTCTTCGTTTTCTCCATATTTTGCCTACAACCAACCAAAAATCACGAGGAGTCACCCGAATGCAATAAATATGCAATAACTAAACATGAATGGCCTTAACAAAATGAAATCATGCAAAACAAATGCAAAAAAAATGCAAAACGATGTAATAAAACACATAAAAATGACTCATGTCAACCTCCCCAAACTAACCTTTTGCTCGCCCTCGAGCAAAATAGGAGAAAACTAGAATTAAAACACAACAACTAGTAAGAACGATTCATGGGAATTCATAGCCTCAGAGAAGTCCACTCACAAAACAAAATCACAACCGCTCTCAACTTTTCATAATACACCTTCGGTTTAACATGAACTTGTGTGTGTGAACTTTCATTCCAGTTTCATACAACTCAGACAAAATCCATTTCAAAACTGCTTAGCGACCTATGACATATCAGTGTAAGTTTCACTCTCAAGTGTCCATTTCTTCTAACGACCTCTAGACAAACTCACCTCCCTTGAGATAATGAATTACACACCTCCGGATTTTACACCCGGTATTGCTTTAGCCCCAATAATTACCCGCTAACTTAGCTATAACTGGCTAGGATACGAATTTTTTCTTAATCCCCTCGTCTATAGCTCGGATGGAGCATCAACCCCATTTTATCCGCATACTTAGCCTTGAATTTAATCTTTTAGGATTTCAATCCTTTCAAGGCCCGGATGGAGTTGTAAAAAATGTTTTCTTTCTCTTTTTTTTTTCTAGGTGCGCCCAAGATTATAAGTATCATGCTAGAGGCTCGTCAAAATTCATAGAACACAATTAAGATCCACAAAACATTTATTGTCGTGCAATGGTCAAACAGACAAAAATTTCATCAAATCTTTCGTTACAATCCATTGGTCTAACACGAGTGCTTAAAATATTCACGGGTCAACCTACAGTTTCTCATGTCAAGTCAAGAGCAAATTTTTTTTTTTTTCACAAAATTCATAACTTCATATCATCATCGGTTCCCATTCATCATCCCACTCAACATACATGCAAACAACTATGAAAATGCAAGCACAAAACATTATGCACGACAACATAAAAGACACCCTCCCGAAACTTAAATCTAGCAGTGTCCTCAATGCTAATGACCAAGACAACTCCTAAATGCAACACAAAACACAAAACAAAACAAAACACAAAACACGGAAAAATAAGACAAACGGAAAATAAAACAGAAACTCCCCTGACTACTGGTCATCGTCGTTCTCATCCTCATCCATATTCTGTTGTTGCACCACATCTCTTAGGCCATCAAAATTCCCATGTATTCACCTTGCAAATCAAAAATTTTGAGGGATTAAAAATTATCAACTCAATATAAAGCAACAACTAGATCAAAAAAAAAACTAAAAAAAACAAAATAAAATGAAGTAAAAATCTTGGGTTGCTTCCCAAGTAGCGCCTGATTTTCAGTCTTTAGCTCGACCTTCAGAAGCACTCATCAAAGAGCGGTTGACGCCCAAAGTACGTGTCATATGACACCACCAATGGGTCTTTGTTCCATGTGCCCTCAAACTTGGCCAGATGTATGCAGTTTATGCTCTTCACCTCAACAACACTCCATAGCAGCTGATAAACATGGGAAGAGAACATCTCTGTGGGCTCTCGGAGAACAAATTCTTGTGAAATCGGTGTTGGCGGTGTATCTGCATATATTGTCTCCTTCACAACTTCTTCCGGTTGAGGTTTAACGGGAAGAGAAGACTCAAACACCTCTAGATCTTCATCATGAATTTATTCGCACTCCAAATCATGGTTTTCTGAGTCATCATCATCGAACCAAATTTGGGGGATCTCTGTTTGAGTATCTTTATTCACTTCATGTTCTCGATGTTCAAGGAGAATTGAATTTTTGAGATTCTCTATCTGCTCCTCAAGGTGGCATCTAGAATTGATTAGATCTTCTATATCTTGCTCGGTCACGGCCACGTACTTGCTCACCATATCCTTTAGTGAAGATAATATCAAAGGAGAACAGCTTACCTCTTCACTTTGAAACTCAAATGGTTGGTCTATCAAATCTGGGCAATGAGTATCTTGTGGGTATTGGTGGCTCAAAATTTGCGGTGAAAGATCCCAATACAGATGGTAGTCAAATTCTGCCATATCCTCTAATATGTGTATCACACTATCATCATCTCGGCAAAATAGTGGACAACCAGTTTGCAAAGCTCCATTAATTACCCATCTCCTTGTCACTGCATCCAAACCATTAAGAAAAAATTTAAGAAGAGAATAATTAGAGAAATCATGATACCGGAATGTGTTCGCCAAATTATTGAATCTCTCCCATGCTGCGTAGAATGGCTCTCCATGTTGCTGGGTAAAACTCGTAAATACTTGTCGATGGAACATCTCAAAGTATTACACGGATGAATTCCTGAAAAAATAAAATAGAAAAAAAAAGATCACGCAGGAATAAACCAGAATAAATAAAAACAAAGAAATTAACTAAAGAAAACAACAAAAAGTAAAAATTGTCGATTTCAATCCTTGGCAACGGCGCCAAAACCTTGATCGAGCAAATACTAACACTGAAAATCAACTTAAATATATCTATCAATTAAGCTCGAATAAATCGTAAGTGCATGAGTCAAGTAATAATATAGTGTACATGAGTACGAGTATCGTCCCACAGAGATTGATGTTTGACAAATTCACCTCAAGTATAATTCTTTAGTTAATTAAAACAATAAAGAGAATAAATTAATAAACTAAAATAAAAAGATAAATTAAAAGCAAAACAATAAATTAAGTTCAAAAAATAAATAAACGATTGTTAGGATCTCGGTTCACCTACCCCTTTTCTTCTCCAATGATTGAATTTTAATTCTCAAATCATGCTTTTGACGGAATTCTCTAATCTATCAATATACTCTCTCGAGCTATATTAATCTAATTAACAAATTGTAATAACCAAGTCTCCTTGTGTTATTTAACAGTTGCAATTGCATTAACAATTTTTGGAATCCTCTAGCTTTCGACCTGGTGGACTATGACTATCAACATTTATCCAACTTCATATCTCTATGCAAGTTGTAGATCCATGGATTATATTACCCTATCATGTCATAAAATCTCCTCTCGGTATTAATTATAACACATAAAATCAATAAGAAGTTGATCAATCTCCAAAATTGCAATAAACACAATAATATAATCAAGAATCCTTAAAAACTAATTTCAATCTTCAAGAAAAAATAAAAACATAAGTTTTGGGGGTAGGATCCCCTAAATCCCAAAAAAAATAAAAGAGAAAAGAGAAAACTAGTGTTGGCGGTTCTTGAGTTCTTCTTTTCTTCTCCCTCTTTTCGTTCTTCTCCTTGGATGGTCGCCTCCCTTGCGTTTTTTGATGGTTTTGGAACCCTTAAAACGTCATAATTCTACCGTATGGATTTTTATTTGATCCAAGTGTACACTATCGTTTGCATTTTTTTCATATTATATTCAAGCGATACATGCAGTAACCAAACCAAACCGTGTTATTCTATGCTACATCTGGAGCACTTTTCCCCCATTATATGGTTAAATTACAACCATTGGATAATCAATACATATGTCAATTTTCATAATAATATAAGGGTCTCACGTGATCTAATGGTATGAAAATAGGGGAAGAAACACTCCCGATTTAGCATAGATTCACCCAACCAAACCTGGCGAGGATTGTGGCTCAGATGATACGATTATTATGAAAATCTGATCTCTATGGGAATCTCCGAAATTTCTTATCAGTTTGACATATGAAAAGCTCGACAAATAGGGCGGTTCATCGTTTTGCGAGTGAAGTTATTAAACCGGAGTTCTAATTTCGAATATTGACTTAATTTTATTTTACCTTCTTTGTTTATGGATATTGTATTGTCCGACTTTTTGGAGGTGTTTTACTGGAAGATATGGTTTATCTTAAAAAAATAAAAAAATCAACCATACATAGGTGAAAACTGATCTATAACATATCTTGTAAAAAAAATTGTAGTAGTGATTCGGCGCACATATTATTATTTTTTATTATATTTTTAATATAATTAGCTTGATATATTATGGCCACCTTGAATTTGCAATTAACTTTCATTTTTAATTAATTTACTATGTATTATTTGTCTCATTATCTTTTTATATTTTTTAATTATGATATGAATTAAGAGAAAATTATAAAATAAAATAAATTATTGTATGTAAATATAAAACTATTAAATATTAATCATAAAAAACAATTACATAAATACACAACTTGTGTGTTGAATCACTAATATATGTAATACTTCTTGTCAATTTTAAGATATATTAGTTATCACTTTATTAAAAAGGTCGATGTTGAACCCAAATTGCCCAGGACGATTTTGGCCTGGTCCATCGAGCAA
Organism: Henckelia pumila; assembly: GCF_033568475.1. Lineage (NCBI taxonomy): Eukaryota > Viridiplantae > Streptophyta > Magnoliopsida > Lamiales > Gesneriaceae > Henckelia > Henckelia pumila. Next base: position 120,131,869 of record NC_133120.1, read on the forward strand.
AATCCTAATTGTTAAACCCAATCCAAAACCAAGACGTCCAATTGACACAGGCTTCGGCCCATTGTTATGGGATGAGTTAGGGTCTGACTTGATTTTATGGACCTCCAAAGTCCAAAGATGACAAATTTGCTAACAAATATTTCAAGCAGGTACAGAGCAGAGTCGAAGGGTGCCCGTGGTTGCACTTGTTCTTCTTCAATTTTGTCTGATTTTTAGTATATTAATCTCTAAATTTATAATAATAGTTATTTTTTAAAATAATTCATTCACACACCGGCCCCCTCATCCGATAAAAAAATGTTTTACCCTCTTTTAATTGAATTTTTTTTTTATTCCAAGAGTGTCCTGATAGTCTCACATATCTATATCACGAGTTGATCTGATCTGCATTTATAGTTAAAACTAATAATTTGTTTACATAAAAAGTAATATTTGTATGGATCAGGTCGGATCGAGCACTCATATCACAAAATTGATTCATGAGACGGTTGTACAAGAATTTTTGCAATAATTTAATTGAATTTTTTGTAAGAAATATTCTTGTAGACATTCTCAATATTTGTATAGATCTTCCATTATATTTCTACCTTATCTATTAGGTGGTTTTCATGTAAATAGTATTGTAAGTTAGGGAGTTATCTTATAAAAATCTTTACATTTTCATAGGAATACATTTTGTTTCTTTATATACTATATTTGACATCAATAATATTAATTAAGTTTCATAAACTCTATATGATATCAGATTTTCCTTAGGCTCACGCCACAATCCCTAGCCACCACCAACATCCAAAAACCCTAGTCGCCGCCCCCATCACCATGGCCGATGCCACCATCTCCATCGTCCCTCCACCCACTCAAACTGTCCCACCACCATCGCTACCCCTTGATCTCCATTAACTCTACCGTTCAAATCCCACTCGAAGTCACATACTCCAACTATCCAGCATGGCACCTCCAATTCCGCTCCTTCTCATCGGTTACGATCTTATGAGTTTTCTTGATGGCTTCAAATATTCTCCACTGCCCACTCTCACTCAAAATGGCGTCACTATCCCCAATCTTACCTACTCACTATGGGTCCGTCAGGATCAGCTTTTACTCAATGCCATAACTGGCTCTCTCACGCCCACGCTTACCCCTTTTATTATTACATCTACCTCCTCGCTTGATTCTTGGACAACACTGGCCAAGACCTATGCTGCCCCAAGTCGTGTCCGCATCCTACAACTCAAAAATCAACATGACAACCCGGTCAAGGGTTCCAAAACAATCAACGACTTTATGCATGGCATCAAGGCTACTGTTGATGCTCTCGCCCTGATGAATATCACCTGTGACCCCGAGGATCTTACGCTCAAGATTCTCAATTTATTGGGCAATTACTACAAGAAACTCTTCCATGCAGTCTAAGCTCGTGACATGCCGATCTCGTTTGACGAGTTTCATGAGAAGTTTCTCGACTTTGAGGCTCAACTTCTCTTTCGGAAATCTGTCGTGCCTGGCCCTGTTGTTGCCTTTCCTGCATCTCGTTCGACTAGAGATAAGTGCAATTTTTGAAATTAATTGTTATATGATTTAAATTGGCTTTTGTGATGAATTGAATGGTATTATGTATATTTTGCCGTTGCTTTTTTGGAATTTATAAGTGGATAATATATATGAATTATAAAAAAATAGAGGTGTTTATGATACAAAAGAGGTAGAAGAAGAAGCAAGATATAATTTTGGAGCACAAAGAAAGAACCTAAGCACCGAGAAGAGGTACAAGAAAGAATTACAAAGCAGCAATTTTAGATAAATTATACGAGACACTAGGTAGATCAGAATCCAATCTTCACCATTCACAATATAGTATAAGATGTTATAAATTTTTTGTCCAAATTTCAACTCGATCCAACGGCTAGAACTTCAGATATGATTTTTTGAAGAATTATGCACATATATATGAATAAAGACAAGCGCCTCAGCGCCTCAAGGAAGAGCTTCAGTGCTTGGGAATTCAATGCTCAAGCACTGAGACACTAATTTGAAGAGCTTTAGCATTGTAGATTCGAAGATGAAGCGCTGAGGCGCTAATTGGAAGGGTTGCAGCGGTGCCTGCGCGAAAACATAACAGAATTTCGGATTTTTGAAAGACTCATAATTAGCGACCATGGCTCGGATGACCAACACATCGTTGTGAGTGTCAGATATACCCCTCAGATCTTTCGGGCCAAAATAAATGGTTGGGCCTGTCCGAATTACGTGTTCTACGATTTTCATATTTCTCAACTTCCGACTGCTTGTCTTTCTGGCCCTGTTGGAATCTCCATCTGTTGGTCCTCCAGAGATCATATTAATAACGCCTCTCGCGGGAGTGGTTGGCCCTTGATTGTTATCGGGTTGGTTTTGGTTTGTGCGTTGAGGCTGCTTTCGAAAAGGGTCGGGTCTTCTTCTTGCTTCTGACAAGTCGGACCCCTCCCGACCTCTCTTTGGGTATTGATACCCTCCCTCTCGTAGTACTAATATGTCTTTCCCCCCAGGGTTTGTTGAATTATTCTCTCAATTTCTTTCTCTAACTGTCTACAGTCATTAGTAAAGTGTCCATATTCCTTGTGAAAATCACAGTATTTGGCCTTAGAGGTCCGTGCTCACTCAAAGGAGGTCTCTGCATGAGCTATTTGTCATCAAAAATCTGGAGGGCGCGAGTCTTTCTCATTCTTAAGGGTGTGAAGGAGACGAACTTCCCTAGTAGTTCAGATCGGGGTATTGGTCCATTTCTCTGGGGCAGGACAGTTGACCTAATTTTTCTAGGATTTCTAGGCTTGTCTCTCTTCTTATCCACTCGAGAGGCTTGTATTTCTTCTAAATTCACATATTTCTCAGCACGTGCAAACAATTCTTCGTACGTGATGGGTGGTTTCTTTAATAACAATTTCAGGAAATCCTCAGTGGTGAGTCTTTGGATTAAGGCACTGATAATTAAATCAGTCGTGGCAGCCGGCACTTCGAGGGCCAAGCCCTCTTGCCCTTGTTGCTTGATAGCGAATAAGTTGAAAGTAGTGGTAGGGTGCTTCTTACTACTAGCAAAATGGTGAAGAAAGGATTTACTAAAATCCTTGAACTGCGTATATCTCCTGGGCGGAGTAGGTTGAACCATTGTTGGGTTGGCTTTATCAGAGTGGTGAGGAAGACCCGACACTTGATCGGGTCATAATACCTATGCAGTAGGGCTGCATTATCGAAACGGGATAAGTGTTTCTTCGGATCCCTTTTTCCATCATACTCTCTTATAAGCGGAAACTTGAAAGTTTTGGGTAGTTCCGCCTCCAATATTTCCAAAGAGAGGGGGATGTTCCAAACCGGCTTGACTAGATACCTAGATTATTTTTTCTTCAAAAGTTCCATCTCCTCCTTCAGTCTTCTGATCTCCTCCAAATGTGCATCTTGGTTGGGGGAGATGGATTGACCCTCTCCCTATCTGCTAGGGCCCTTTCAACAGAAGTAGCAACGAGTTGATTAAGTATTGCGGGATCAACTGGTGAATTTCCTCCATTTTCTTCAACCATCTCAACTCTTTCTTCTTCAAATTCCCACAGACGGCACCAATTGTTGATACCAAATTTTACCTCGGGTTCGGTCTGGTAAAGTGGATATTCAATATTCAACAAAGCAGGTCGGGTCGGGCGTGACGTTGTTCTGCACAGACATAAGCTAGGTTAAGGGGCGCCGAAGGTGTTTTCTGCGTGACCCCTCTGATGCCTAAGTCAGTACTCAGAAGATGAAAAGCGTAATAAAGAGAGAATAAAAGTGAGTGAACGTGTGAGCAAAAGTGAATCTATAAAACCATAAATAATACATGTATTTATAGCAGCTGGCGGGGTGAGTTATCTTTTTGCAGTAGAATTCCTATTAGGGAAAAATTCTACCCAAGGTAGGAGACTTAGGCAAGTAGAACTCTGTAGTGACCCTACAATGAATCACTAATTAACTGGCAACTATGACATGCATTTAATCTTAATCAAACATAAATACTTTTAGAGTAAAACATGCGGAAACATAACCCATAATTTACATATCGACTTAGTACAAAAGTTTAAAGTTTAAACTCATTAGTGATACAATCATATCGAATAACTTAAAATAAATTGTCATAAAATATTATACAGCTATATCAAATTTTGTTGTATAAAATATTCACTGATAGCTCCTATCCCCTAGTCCTGTCTCAAACTCCCAACTCCGTCCATCCTGCGATCTGCCCCGTGGAATGGGGTGTCCAAAATAATAACTAGAACGTGAGAGACTAACGCCCAGTACATAAACATGAGTAGACATATAAATATGATGCATGCACTCGTGATGACGGGTAATAAGCCATCTGAAAGTCATGCTAATAACCTGTGCCAATGAGTGTTGTAACCGCTCGGATCAAACCTTTGGATACAACCACACTCGCTTAGAACCCCCCCACTATAACGGTACATCCGGTTCTAGAATATCTCCTAGAACCCCCCGCTATAGCGGTACATCCGGCTCTAGACTAAATACATGTATAACAAAGGAATAGGCTCAACGTGTATGCGCATATGACATATGAATATGAAAATCAGTAAATCATACATCATGTCACATAATAATGCCACAGAAATGCAACATATAAACATGTATACTCGCTGAAAATCTCAGTCAATGTGTACGCACCTCTAAGCTAGTTCGAGTCTAGTAGGACCAAGGTTCCAAGCCTATAATCAAAAGTTCACCGTATCACTACATAAGTTGTATAAGCCTTAACTAAGCTAATAGATACTCCCAAAACTTAATAAGATTCTCGGACCATACCTTCGTCCGTAGTAAACCCTTTGGAGTCGCTCGTTCTGGAAGACTGTATCAATACCTTTGTTATTCCAGAACCTCTCTATTAACCTATAGAGCCCTCAAGTGTATACCTCACACTATATATAACTGAAGGAGGAAACTTAGGAATTCATATTCAAAAATGAATCTAAAGACCCTTATTTACAGGTAAAATCTCGGCCACATTCAGAGCCTCCGTTCTGGTATCGGAGCGTCCGATCTCTACATGCGCGACACGTGGTGATCGGAGCGTATGAACTTGAGATCGGTTAGTCTGATCTGCTGACTACTGGACACTTTTCAAAACTCAGGGCTTAGTCATCATGCCTGGCTGGCCGGGGGAAGATCGGAGCGTCCGTTATTGGATCGGAGCGTCCGATCCTTCCTTCCCTCCAAAGTAAATATACACCACTTCGGAGCTTCCGATTTACAGGGTTCGGACCGTCCGATCTGGGTTTGGACCGTCCGATCCTGTCCAAACTTTGGAAGACCAATTCTTGCTTATGAAGCCCGATTAAGCCCTTGAACTGGTTAAATACTGACCCTTAATCATGTTTATCATATTATTATCTTAAAATAGACTTTGGGTTAGTACAAACTCAATCACCTTGACGGCTAGAGCTCTTGAGCCGACTTAATAGTAGATCATATCTCTAATTTATTATAACTTATCCTTATCTGTTAGAGATTCTCTCATATTCTTGTCTATCCAATCTTACAATGGTTGGGCCCGGGTCGGGCCTCTACATCACTTATCTTGGGCTCAGCCCATTGGATTCAGCAGCTAGGACTTGAACTAGAAATATTACCTTTATGTATTGATTGGGTTTTTATCTTGATTGGGCTTTGACATATAATGATATTTAGTAATTTTTAGACTATCTTTCTCGGAGATGGATTATCGAATTTAGGTCGGACCAGACCCAATTATTTATGAAGCATCAATATTGTAAGTTAGAGAGTAATCTTATGTAAATCTTTATGTTTTTGTAGAAACACATATGTATCTTTATATATATATATATATATATATATATATATATATATATATATACTATACTTGATAGTTGATATCAATAATATTCATTAAGTTTCATAAACTCTATATTTTTTGATGGGTGCAACGGCTTAATATACACTTGAGAAATAAATTTATATAAAAACGTGATTCATTGAATTGTCAAATAAGAGAAAAATTTTAAAATTCAACTTTTGTAGGTGATGAAAGGCCATAACTCTTCGGTGAGTGCACTGTTGCACACTGCTTAATATATCATTTCTTTTACTCCTAAGACGAAATCGTGTTCATTACTGTTTTGTGTATTTGATGGAGCTGGAGTTAGATATAATTTTTGTATTCATATCATATTTGTATTATTTTTAGTCATTTTTAGCCATCTTGATTTCATCAATTGTTCAATATGCGAGACTTACATTAGATATCACATTCTATCCATATAACGAGAATATGATAATATGATATGAATGCTATTTTACAACTATATGATTTGACATGGTTGATTTGGATTTTGTAAGGACATTTAATGTATCAGAAAATAATAAACACAATTTTAAGATAACTGTTAAAATGATGTGAAGAATTTGGTGCATGCATGTGGAAGGACTAATTCCTTTGATGTCTGCTATAGTCTACCCAATAGCAGTCTTGTGCTCTTGCAGTACTTTGACTAGCTGTTCTTCTTGGTCGGCTTCCAAAATATTGGAGATGATGACTGGTAATGTTTCTCCTTTTCCAAGGAAAACATACTTGAGATGTTTTGGAAGTGTCTTTAGTTCGACCACTGGTGCCTGCAAAACAGATGGAAGACGCCGAGTATTAGAGATTGGTAAAGATAAATAAGAGACATTACCTGTCTGAGGTAACTCAGAAGCATTGTTCAAAATTCGGTCCATCTCTTTCACTTCTTCACTGACTTCAATTCCATCATCTTGTTGAATGGGTGCAACGAGAGCCACCTCTAGATCATCGTTTCTTGCATGCTCACAATAATCTTGTGCCAAGTAATCCACAATATCAACAGAAAACACACAATCATCACTGTCAGGAAATTTCATAGCATCATAAATATTAAATTTCACAACCTCGCCATCAAATTCCATGGTGAGTGTGCCACTGTGAACATCAATTTTAGTCATGGAGGTTTTCAAGAATGGTCTGCCTAACAAAATAGGACTATTATGATCACCGTTTTCCATGTCTAGCACATAAAAATCTGCAGGAAATACCAAGTCATTCACTTGCACTAACACGTCTTCTACTATTCCCCTAGGGTATGCATTATACCTATTAGCTAATTGAATAACAATACCAGTTTTATTCAATGGACCAAGTTTCAAGGATGCATAGATAGAATATGGCATAACGTTGATTGATGCTCCTAGATCTAACATGGTCTTCTCAAGTCTAACATTCCCTATGGTGCATGGGATAGAAAACATACCCGGATCCTTGCATTTTGCGGGCAATTTTCATTGGATCATAGCAGATACGTTCTCACCAAGTTCCACTTTTTGACAACCCTTTAGTGTCTGCTTCCTCTTTGCTATGCACAATTCTTTCAAGAACTTTGCGTATCTAGGTACCTGCTTAATAGCGTCTAACAACGGAATATTCACCTCACATCTACGAAAAGTCTCATAAAGATCCTTTATCCCTTCATCTTTCTAGACTCCTTAAGTGCTAAGGGAAAAGGGGGCAACAGGCTTATATTCAGAAAGTGGAGGAAACTTACCTCTTGGCGCTTCTTCCTTGGATGCTTCTCCATCAGTCGCCTTTGGTTCTTCATGTGGCTTCTCCTTGGGTGAAGCCTCCACTTCTTTCTCTTTAATTTTCAATTCCTTTCCATTTCGTAGAGTAATAGCACTTGCGTTCTCTCTTGGATTTGGAATTGTTTGAGATGGTAGAGCATTAGAATGCTGTGTTTCTAACTTATTGATGGCGGTGGCGAGCTGTCCCATCTGGGTATTCAAGTTTTGAATACTTTCTCTGGTTTCTTGTTGGAAAGTTACAGTATTAGTAGCAAGCTCCTTAAAAATATTTTCGAGAAACTCATCCGGATTGGGAATCTGAGGACGCTGCTGCTGTTGAAGATACGGTGGCCTATAAGCTTGATTGTGCGGTGGTGCTTGAGGCCCCGATTGATTTGCTTGAGGGTTCCATATCTCAGATTTGGATGATCCTTCCAACCAGAATTGTATGTGTTGGAATAAGGATCATATTTCCGCTGTGGTGGTCCAGGAAATCCTCCAGTAGCATTGACCTGTTCAACCGATTCTTCTTGAAGTGTGGGACACATATCAGTAGCATGTCCCACTACAGCACAAATTCCACATGCCTTTGCAGGTTGTCCATTCCCTATAGCCATCTGAAGCACAAGAGATGTCAATTCAATTAATTGTTGCTCAAGGGAAGATACATTTACCTCGGTGTTTTTCTTTGGTACATGCTCATTCCTGATGGTGCCAAATTGTTGTGAATTGGCAGCCATACTCTCTATCAAATTCCTCGCTTGTACCGGAGTCTTGTCCATAAAAAATCCTCCACTGGCTGCGTCTAGCATACTCCTGTCATGATGTAACAAAGCTTCATAGCAAAATTGTATCAATTGATTTTCACTTATCTGGTGCTGCGGACAGCTAGCACAAAGCTTCTTGAACCGCTCTCAGTACTCATGCAGTGATTCTCCGGAGTATTGCTTGATTCCATAGATTTCCTTCCGGATGTTCGCGGCTCTAGATGCTGGGAAGTATTTCTCCAGAAAGATTCTTTTCATCTCCGTCCACGTCGTGATAGAACCAGAGGGCAAGTAATATAGCCAATCCTTAGCAGCACTCTTCAAAGAGAAAGGAAAATCTCTCAGCTGAATCTGCTCCTCTATCACTCCATGGGGTTTCATACTCATGCAGACCACGTGGAATTCCATTAAGTGTTTATTCGGGTCCTCACCTGAAATACCATGAAAATCAGGTAATAAGTGAATCAATCCAGACTTAAACTCAAAAGTAGCATTATTTTCTAATGTAGGAAAAGTAATGCATAAAGGTTGTTGATTGGGATCAGGAGTGCCCAATTGTCTAAGACTCAGGGTCGCATTAGCAGCCATCTCTTTTTCTTTTGGAAAAGCAGCTCGAGCAGCTGCCTCTTGTTGTTGCCTACGAAGTTCTCTCCTTCGCCTGTGTAAGGTCCTTTCAATCTCCGGGTCGTAGAGAAAGTCTTCTTCAGCAAAATCACCTGAAAACATGAACGAGAGAAAACTAGAAACAAAGAAAATCGAAGAGAGTGAGATAAAACAGAACAAAACAAAAAGAAATAGAACACAATAAATTAAACACTGTTCCCCGGCAACGGTGCCAAAATTTTGTAGCGCTAAGTCGTATCGCGCCCAAATTACCCAACTCAATTAGATAACCACAAAATTGTAGTAGCGTGAGTAGGGATCGTTCCCACGAGTAAAGGTAAATTTAATCCGTTCTAAATAAACTAAAGGGGGTTTTGAGTTTTGGATTAACTATTAAAAATTTAAGCAATTAAAAATTGATAAAATCACTATCATGCAAGAATGAAAATTAAGTTGAAGAAATCAATAAGAGACGAGTCTTGGTATCGGTCGACTATACCCTTGATATTTATTCATTCAATCATCGATTCCCTAAAAATAATTAATCCTATCAAATATTCGTCATTGAAAATCAAATTCCTGTTTCACCTTAATTTTAGTTAATTAGACACCAGCGTTCTAGATTAACCTTTACCAATAAATTAATCCGGATTCCAGCGATCTAGATTTAAATCTAAGGTAGCATTCAAACGATTAAAACTGAAGAATCTAGACAATACAAACACCAGCGGTTGTATTTAGCCTAGTCAATAATTGACCCTACGATTTAATAAATTCAACAGCAGAAAATATCAAACGTAGTTGCTTCGCAAATTAGTTAATTCAAACAATTACGAATTTGAATTCTAATTTAGCTAAAGTTATGTAGCAAAATCCTGAGATGGCCAGTCTAAGAAATTCACATACAAACATGAGATAAAACAGATCAAAAATTGATACTTAGTAAGAATTGAACACTGAAAATCAAATCTCATGAACAAATTATATCAAGGTTTCGTCTCCCTCAACCAAGAAATAAAGTTTAGCTACAACGATTCATCACAAACTCAAGAAAAATTCAAACGAAAAGAAGAAAACTTGAGAGAGATGTAAGAATAAAACCTAGCCTCCAAGAAAGTCTCCAAAAGTCTGATAATAATCTCTCCAAAATAGAATTAAAAGCCTAATAAAGCCTAGAATCTAAAATAACAAAGTTTCCAAAATTAAAATAAATTTTCCCGAACAGACAAGCGCACTCGATCGCGTGAGTACGTCCGATTGAGCGCGTACAAAATGTGCGATCTTCTGTTTCCAATCTCCTCGATCGCGCTCGATCGCATGAGTACATCCGATCGAGCGCGTGCAAAATGTCTCGCTCACTGCCTTGAATCTCCAGATGTCGCGCTCGATCCTATGAGTACGTGAGATCGAGCGCATGAACTTTTGCCAATATTCTGCCTTTTTTCTTCAAATTTGATATCTCCTACACATTAAACCCGGGAGTATGTTATGAAGCTAAATGCATGCAAACAACAAAACTAATATAAAACATGAACTAAAACAAACAAATGCATGCAAACTACTAACAAAATAACATTAACAAATGCAAACAAAACACGACTATCACCTGTCTACAGTCATTAGTAAAGTGTCCATATTCCTTGTGAAAATCACAGTATTTGGCCTTCGAGGTCCGTGCTCACTCCAAGGAGGTCTCTACACGAGATGTTTGTCATCACAAATCTGAAGGGCACGAGTCTTGCTCATTCTTAAGGGTGTGAAGGAGACGAACTGCCCTAGTAGTTTAGATCGGGGTATTGGCCCATTCCTCTGGGGCAGGACATATGACCTAATTGTTTTAGGACTTCTAGGCTTGTCTTTCTTATTATCCACTCGAGAGGCTTGTATTTCTTTTAAATTCACATATTTTTCAGCACGTGCAAACAATTTTTCGTACGTGATGGGTGGTTTCTTTATTAACGATTTCAGGAAATCCTCAGTGGTGAGTCTTTGGATGAAGGCACTGATAAGTAAATCAGTCGTGGCAGCCGGCACTTCGAGGGCCAAGGCGCTAAATTTGCGAATATACGCCCTCAAGCATTCTTGCCCTTGTTTCTTGATAGAGAATAAGTTGAAAGTAGTGGTAGGGTGCTTCTTACTACTAGCAAAATGGTGAAGAAAGGATTTACTAAAATCCTTGAACTGTGTATATCTCCTGGGCGGAGTAGGTTGAACCATTGTTGGGTTGGATTTATCAGAGTGGTGAGGAATACCTGACACTTGATCGGGTCAAAATACCTATGGAGTAGGGATGCATTCTCGAAATGGGATAAGTGCTCCTTCGAATCCCCTTTTCCATCATACTCTCCTATATGCGGAAACTTGAAATTTTTAGGCATTTTCGCCTCCAATATTTCCAGAGAGAGGGGCACGTTTCGAACCGGCTTGACTAGATACCCAGATTATTTTTTCTTCAAAAGTTCCATCTCCTCCTTCAGTCTTCTGATCTCCTCCAAATGTGCATCTTGGTTGGGGGAGGTGGATTGACCCTCTCCCTATCTGCTAGGTCCCTTTCAACAGAAGTGGAAACGAGTTGATTAAGTATCGCGGGATCAACTGGTGAATTTTCTCCATTTTCTTCAACCATCTCAACTTTTTCTTCTTCAAATTCCCACAGACGGCTCCAATTGATGATACAAAAATTTTATCTCGGGTTTGGTCTGGTAAAGTGGATATTCAAATATTCAACATATCAGGTCGGGTCGGGCGTGATGTTGTTCTGAACAGACAGAAGCTAGGTTAGGGGGCGCCGAAGGTGTTTTCGCCGTGACCCCTCCAATGCCTAAGTCAGTACTCAAAAGATGAAGAGCATAATAAAGAGAGAATAAAAGTGAGTGAACGTGTGAGCAAAAGTGAATCTATAAAACCATAAATAATGCATGTATTTATAGCAGTTGGCGGGGTGAGTTATCTTGTTGCAGTAGAATTCCTATTAGGGAAAAATTCTACCCAAGATAGGAGACTAAGGCAAGTAGAACTCTGTAGTGATCCTGCAATGAATCACCTACTAACTGGCAACTATGACATGTATTTAATATTAATTAAACATAAATACTTCCAGAGTAAAACATGCGAAAATATAACCCATAATTTTAATATCAATATAGTACAAAAGTTTAAAGCTTAAACTCAGTAGTGATACAACCTTATCGAATAAATTAAAATAAAATGTCATAAAATATTATACAACTATATCGAATCCTGCTGTATAAAATATTCACTGATAGCTCATGTCCCCTAGTCTTGCCTCAAACTCCCAACTTCGTCCATCCTGCGACCTGCCCCGTGAAATGGGGTGTCTAAAATAATAACTAGGACGTGAGCGACTAACGTCCAATACATAAACATGAGTAGACATATAAATATGATGCATGCACTCGTGATGACGGGTAATAAGTCATCTGAAAGTCATGCTAATAACTGGCGCCAATGAGTGTTGTGACCGCTCGGATCAAACCTCTGGGTACAACCACACTCGTCTAAAACCCCCACTATAACGGTACTTCCTGTTCTAGAATATCTCTTAGAACCCCCCACTATAGCGGTACATCCGGCTCTAGACTAAATACAGGTATAACAAAATAATAGGCTCAACGTGTATGCGCACATGACATATGAATATGAAAAAAATTAAATCATACATCATGTCACATAATAATGCCACAGAAATGCAACGTATAAACATGTATACTCGCTGGCAATCTCAGTCAATGTGTACGTTCTTCTAAGCTAGTTCGAGTCTAGTAGGACCTAGGTTCCAAGCCTATAATCAAAAGTTCACCGTATCACTACATAAGTTCTATAAGCCTTAACTAAACTAATAGATACTCCCAAAACTTAATAAGATTCCCGAACCATACCTTCGTTCGTAGTAAGCCCTTTGGAGTCGCTCGTTCTGAAGGACTATAACAACACCTTTGTTATTCCAGAACCTCTCTATTAACCGATAGGCCCTCAAGTGTATACCTCACACTATATATAACTGAAGGAGGAAACTTAGGAATTCGTATTCAGAAATGAATCTGAAAACCCTTATTTACAGGTAAAATCTCGGCCACGTTCGGAGCCTCCGTTCCACGATCAGAGCGTTCGATCTCTGCATGCGCGGCACGTGGTGATCGGAGCGTCTGAAGTTGAGATCGGACCGTCTGATCTGCTGACTACTGGACATTTTTCAAAACTCAAGACTTAGTCATCATGCCTGGCTGGCCGGGGGAAGATCGGACCGTCCGTTCTTGGATCGGAGCGTCCGATCCTGCCTTCCCTCCGAAGTAAACATACGCCACTTCAGAGCTTCCGATTTACAGGGTTCGGTCCGTCTGATCCTGTCCAAACTTTGGAAGTCCAATTCTTGCTTATGAAGCCCGATTAAGCCCTTGAATTGGTTAAATACTGACCCTTAATCATGTTTATTATATTATTATCTTAAAATAGACTCTGGGTTCGGACCGTCCGATCATGTCCAAACTTTGAAAGTTCAATTCTTGCTTATGAAGCCCGATTAAGCCCTTGAATTGGTTAAATACTGACTCTTAATCATGTTTATCATATTATTATCTTAAAATAGACTATGGGTTACTACAAACTCAATCACCTTGACGGCTAGAACTCTTGAGCCGACATAATAATCGATCATATCTCGAATTTTTTGTAACTTATCCTTATATGTTAGAGATTCTCCCATATTCTTGCCTATCCAATCTTACATTTGTTGGGCTCGGGTCGGGTCTCTACATCACCTAGCTTGGGCTCAGCCCATTGGATTTAGCAGCTAGGACTTGAACTAGAAATATTACCTTTGTGTATTGATTGGATTTTTATCTCGCTTGGGCTTTGACATATAATGATATTTAGTAATTTTTGGACTATCTTTCTCGGAGATGGATTATCGGATTTGGATCGGACTAGACCCAATTATTTATGGGGCATCAATATTGTAAGTTAGGGAGTAATCTTACGTTTTTGTAGAAACACATCTGTACTGATAGTTGATATCAATAATATTCATTAAGTTTTATAAACTCTATATTTTTACGATGGGTGCGACGGCTTAATATACACTTGAGAAATAAATTTATATAAAAACGTGATTCATTGAATTGTCAAATAAGAGAGAAAAATTTTAAAATTCAACTTTTGTAGGTGATGAAAGGCCACAACTCTTCGATGAGTGCACTATTGCATGCACACAGTACTGCTTAATATATCATTTCTTTTACTCCTAAGACGAAATCGTATTCATTCCTGTTTTGTGTGTTTGATGGAGGTGGAGTTAGATATAGTTTTTTTTATTCATATCATATTTGTATTATTTTTAGTCATTTTTAGCCATCTTGATTTCATCAATTGTTCAATATGCGGGACTTACATTAGATATCACATTCTATCCATATAACGAGAATATGATAAGTATGATATGAATGCTATTTTACAACTATATGATTTGACATGGTTGATTTGGATTTTGTAAGGACATTTAATGTATCAGAAAATAATAAACACAATTTTAAGATAACTGTTAAAATGATGTGAAGAATTGGCTTATATTTTATTTCAAGGTTATTAGTCACAATTCGAATATATGCACATAAAACACTTTTTTTAAATAATAATAATAAATAAAAGACTTTTTTTAAGTCAACGGCAGTGACCAAGTCCAATGACATTTCACGTTTTTTAATTAAAACGATAAATACAAATGTTGAGATATATATATATGTGAATCTTTGACTTCCTGATCAGATCAAAGTCCGTGTTTGACCTCCTGTTCTATGTTGACTTTCACTTTACAATTTCCATTTTTATAATTATAATTTGCAAAATTTTTAGGTTTCATTTTCGTTCAGTTACGCAATACTAAATTGTATTCATATATATCAATAACTTTGCCAATTTATGTACTTAAATGAATGTTAGATTATAGGTATATTTACTCAATTACTCCGATAGGTGAACCCTTCAATGAAACTATATTTGATCATTTCAATTTATATCCAAATTAATTCTTATCATCATTCCAAATTTTGTCCGCATACCACACGAAATCTTATGCTACACTTGGTGTTACACACCGTGCTATACTTTGCTAAAAAATAACCCCATCTTCACAAATTATTAAATACACTAAACACTATGGATAAAAAAATACAATTAATCAGTGATAAAACATTTCATTCACCTGTTTTTTCAATTAAAAAATCATCAATATATCTTTTTACTCATTTATCGTGTTTGAGACACAATTTATTGCCGATTTTAATTGAAAAAAATAGGTGAATGAAATGTTTTATCAATGATTAATTGTATTTTGTTCATCCATGATGTTTATAAGTGCGCTTAATTTTTAATAATTTGTGTGAATATGATTTTTTTAGCAAAGTGTAGCATAGTGTATAGCACCAAATGCAGCAGATGATTTCGTTTGATGTCATACAGGTGCTCGGTTTACTAGTATGAATAAAATGACAAGTCCGTGTGTGCAGTTGCCAATTTTATAAATTTTTAAGTTACTAATATACATACATATATATATAATATTATTGTAGTAACATATCTTTAATTAACCGTTTTGCAATTAATTGGTTAAATTTGATATGGATTTACAATTATATCCAACTCAATTTCGAACAAAATAAAAATATTGAGCATATTAGTCATTTCATATGACAACCGCTTGTTCACCTTTGATATGCTTTTTTATTTATCAAAATAACATAAAATTTGTGCCCTTCGATGTTTTTTTATAAAAGAAAATGTCACTGATCACCTTTATGAAATTGGTATTTATTGCGTTTTGTGAATACGGATATATCTATCTATCTATATATATATAATATATATATATATATTTTGCATTTTTAATTTTACCATTTATTTTTGTTTTCTTAAAATAAATTGTGTAAGCACGAACGCGTAAACCGGAATACTAATATAAATTATACACTTCAATATTTATTCATTATATGGAAAATCTGAACTGAAGCATCAAGCTAGAGATCTATCAAATTTATGGATGTTGGGGTTTTAGTCATTGGAGATTTGTAAAGCCACATAAAAACTCCTATAAAATCATCTCACTTGACGCTATAATTTTGTAAGATGGATCTCCGATCGAACTCCATCCATAAGTTGTATTACTTTTTTATGTAAAAAAAATATTAGTTTTACTATGTGTATATATAGCTAGACCCGTCTTACAGGAGACTCATTTTATATAAATAATAATTAATCTTTAAGGTATCGTTTGATAGGTTTGATGAGATAAATATATAGATAAGTAATATAATGTAATAAAAATAAATAAAAAATGATAGTGAATATAGTATTTGATTTGATTGATGAATTATATTTTATTTTATTTGATTGATTAAATTTTATATAAAAATGATAAATTATCATTTTGTCCTTTTAACAATAAAAATATGAATGATATTATTTATAAGGGGTAATATAGTAATTTAAATTAAATGATTTGATTGATGTAAGATAAAAAATTAATGATTTGATTGATGTAAAATAAATAATTAATAGATGAATAAATAATATGACGAAAAAAACGCGGGATTGGATAAGATGAATTATACACAGATTAATTAATAATATAGACTATCAAATTGAAGTCAATGATTAACATATATTAATATTTAAATAATAGTCTTTCAAATTGTCAAGTATATATTTGAACAATTCAACAAAATATATCCACATTAATAAAACTATGATGTCTAGCGACTTTGCTTAATTGTCCATGCAATATTTAATGCTACGTGAAACGTTTGAACTTACTTTAGAGTTTACAAATTGCCCTTGTAATTCAATGATGTTTTAATTTCGTACCAATTTTTATGTTATCTTTTCAAATATTTTAATTTAACTTGAAAATACCGGCTTGTAGTAGTATATATTGTGAATTTTTTTTTTTTTTTGACATTTGAGGTGGGGAGTTGTAGGGTCTTGAACTCAAGACATCTCCCATTTTTTGAGAGGTTAATGTCACTTAGGTTAGAAGCCTTGGGTAGTATCGTGATGTTATGATTAGTCAAAGTTACAACTTGTATACTAAAGCCAAATTACATATATTTTTTTACACATAAATTTATGTGAAACGATTTCATTGGTCAATATTGTGAAACAGTTTTGCAAAAAATTTTGTGTTAAAGAGTAGTCTGTTGTTAGACGTTCTTGATTCGTGAGACAACGGTTTCTCATATTTATAATAAAAAGTAACACTTCTAAGATAAAAAATAATAGAATTGATCCGTTTGTATTTCTCGTAATATATTATTTAGGAAAAATAGTTTTTTGATCCATTAACTTATACATTTTTTTGTTTCGGTTCATTAACTTTTTAAAGTTTAATTTTAGTACATTAACTTTTAGTTTTCGACTATTTTGATCTAACCTCACAAAAGACCTACTATTTTGTTATTTTATTATAAAATATAAATAATACACAACGTGTTTGTCTCGATGACGATGACCAGCAGTCCTTTAAGGCATAGTTTGGTACACTTAATAAGTGAGTGATTAATAAATTATTCTCTCTCATCCTATGCTTGATACATTTTTAAAAAGCTCATGATAAGTTATTGAGTCCGTGATAAATGCTTCTATAAGTGGACTATGTATCTCTTTAATTTTGTGTGATAAATTTAATACAAGCAAAAACATACTATAAAATCCAAATTTAATTATTACATTTATGCATGTGCAAGATATTGAATAACAATGAAAAATAAAATTTATTATGCTAAGGTTAATTTCGTCATTACAATTCAACATATAAATTTAATCACTCTTTTTAAAACCATACCAATTAAGTACATTTAATATAATATTCTAACATTTTACTTATCCTTAATTTATCTGTATATTATATATCATGTATTCATCATAGGCTATATACCAAACTATGCCTAAATATATAGATATTATAAAATGAAACAATTTAAGCGAGCCAAGTTGACTCATAATCCAGTTGACAAGTTGATGCGCAGCAAATATAACAGGGACTTGACAAATACTATGAATGTTAATATATATAATATAGACGAAGAAAGTGGAATGCATTGAAGTCGTCTTTCTCACACTCCTAACCTCTCAACTGCAATTATACCAACCAAACAATTCTCCAATCCCCTATCCCTATATAAACACCAAGCCATCTCCATTTTAAGCCAATACCAATTCCCCAAACAACACAAAACACACAAAAAAAGAAAAAAAAATGGTTCGTCCAATTATTCCATTATTCCATATAAGCAGTACTACTGATACTTTCTCCTCCATCCCTCTAGCAATAGGACTGTTTGTTTCAGCATCACTCCTAGTCGCCCTCTGCGCGAAGCATGCAAGACAAATCCCAAGCAAGTATGCCTCCAAAGCCACTGAGCCAAATTACAAGCCAAAGTCGCCATTGGTATTACCTTATAAGCAACTGAAAGCAAGCCTTGGCAGCATGCCGGCGATCATGTCTTTGGTTCATGGCAAGAAATCTGCAGCTGGGACGGACACGGACTCCGGTGATGGGAGAGAAGAGATGGGGGTTTGGCAGAAGGCGATATTGATGGGGGAGAAATGCCAGCCGCCGGAGTTTTCGGGGGCCATTTACTATGATTATCACGGGAATAGGGTCCCGGAGATGCCTAAGTCACCGAGAGCTGGCCCGTTGAGAGGCTTTACTTTTCATGTGGAGAAAAATGATCATCATCTTGATGTCTAATGAATATTGGTCAAATGTAAATGCATGCCCTTCTTTGGTTAGTAATGAATATTCTACTGTTTTTCTTAGGATTTTTGACAAACTATAATATAAATGATTTACTTGTAAGTGTTTTCTAATTAAGCATATATTTATCAAACAAAATATGTTGTATTTATTAAATTTTTAGTAACGTGCAAGCAATATGATGTTATTATTATATAACAACATAATTAATCCAAGGTCCAAGGGATGATTAAGACTAATTAAGTTAAATGATGCCTAATTCCCCTCAATTTCGAATTACCAAAACATTAATTGAAGCAAATATAAATGGATCACCTCAAATACAAAATATCTCAAATTTTATATACTATTTTCTTAAAAGATTTTAGCACGTCAATTTACATGATAGACCTTTCAATCACTGTTTCTCCACAAATACATACAATGGGTATGACCAAGACTCCATACTCGTCATAGCAAATGAGCAAGGAACAAATCAATATTTCTCCCTTTCGACGAGATTATCCTTTGGATTTTGAATCCTTGTTGCGACTCTAGATATGCAAACCTCGACCACGACCCCTAGCCATGTAGCCATATCCACCATAGCCTCTGCCAGCATAGTAAGAGCCACGAAAGTTAAAGAAATAGAACGATAAAGAAGAAAGCAGATTTGAAATTCATTTTTCTCATTTATCATCTTGATTAGGGGTGCAAACAAACCGAATCGAGCCGAATAATGGTAAAATTTTAAAGCTCGAATTCGGCTTGATAAGAGTATATTCGAGTTCGAGCTCGATTCGAAGTTCGATAATTTCAAATATTTTGGCTCGAGCTCGGCTCGAAATGAAGTTCGAGTTCGGCTCGAAATATTCGAACCTATTCGTGAACTATTCGGATATTATGGTTCGAAAAGCTCGAAATGTTCGAAAAAGTTCTAAATGTATATACATTTATTATATAATTATATTATATTCATTAAATATTAAGGCTCATGAACTATTCGCAAACTATCGAATAGAATAATTTTGGCTCGAGCTCGGCTCGAAAAAAAGTTCGAACATGTTCGAATTCAGCTCGAATACGAATCAAATATTTATCGAGCGGGCTCGTAAAGCTCACGAACAGGATCAGTTCGTTTGCACCCCTAATCTTGATACACTGTTAGCCTATATATATTTACAGATATATTAAATACGAATTGACACCTGCAAACTATTGGATAACAAATCTTTAACAAACTAACAACTTAGATTCTTTTGGAGACTTTTCACCGATAACATCTTGGGCTTGAATATACTCATGGAATGAAGTGGGCTTGTCCTGTTTTATTGGGCCTTTATCATGCCCCCTTAAGCACAGCTGGGGAGAAGAACCCATGCTGAACTTGATTCGTAGCCGATGAAAATTGGCAGCAGGCAAAGGCTTTGTGAGAATATCCGTCGTCTGATCATAAGAAGGAACATGCCGAACAGAAAGTGAGTGAGATAGAACCTTTTCTTGAACAAAATGGAGATCTAGCTCAAGATGTTTGGTTCGAGCATGAAGAACCGGATTTGCACTTAATGAGATTGTACTGATGTTATCACACCATAGCACAGGTGGTTGATTATGAGGAATATGCAACTCTTTTAACAATGATTGTATCCAAAGTAATTCAGAAGTAGCATTGGCGAGACTTTGATATTCTGCTTCGGTACTTGATCTGGAAACCACAGCTTGCTTTTTAGAACTCCAAGAGATTGGGGTGTTGCCAAGAAACCAACAAAAACCCGATATTGAGCGGCGATCATCCGGGTCACTGCCGCAATCTGCATCACAATATCCATGAAGATCTAGTCTAGAGGATGGCGAAATTCGAATGCAAAGATCAAGAGTGCCATTGATATATCGCAAGATTCTTTTGACTGCTTTCCAATGTGGTTGCAGAGGACTTTTAATGAACTGAGAAAGTTTGTTTACACTATATGTGATGTCAGGTCTGGTGAGAGTAAGGTATTGCAAAGCTCCAACCGTGCTTCTATACAACGTGGAATTGTCAAAAGGATCGCCAGTTTTTGATGATAATCTAAGGCCAGAAGTCATAGGAGTCAGCAATGCTTTTGCAGAATCCATCTTAGTCTTGAGTAACAGTTCTCTAGCATACTTTGTTTGTGAAAGAAGAAGAGATTTATCAGTTGTGGAACAAACTTCAATGCCTAAAAAATAAGAGATATTTCCCAGGTCCTTGAGAGAAAATGTTTGATGAAGTTGATTGATCAATATCCGAACTCGAGCAACGTCACTTCCTGTAATTAATATGTCATCAAAATAAACAAGAATGAAGATTACACAGTGATCATCATATCTAAGAAACAATGAGGCATCTGCCTTTGAATGAATGAATCCCAAATTGTGTAATGCTTGTCGAAGACGATCGAACCAAGCTCGAGGAGCTTTTTTCAGGCCATAAATGGCCTTATTGAGCTTGCACACAAGAGGAGTACTCATAGAATTGGCCACTTTGAAACCTGGAGGTTGTTGCATATAGACAGTTTCATTGAGTGTTCCATGTAGAAACGCTTTATTAACATCAACCTTTCTAATGCACCAGCCCTTGGAAACTGCAATAGTAAGCACAATTCGAATGGTGGCATGTTTAACAACCGGACTGAAAGTTTCAGTGTAATCAAAACCTGGAGTTTGTGAGTATCCTTTCGCAACTAAACGAGCTTTATATCTAGCAACTGTACCGTTAGGGTGCGTTTTAACCTTGAACACCCATTTGCACCCAACAATAGATACATTAGGAGGAGCTTCAACCACTGTCCAAGTATTATTTTGTAACAAAGCATCATATTCAGCATGTAGAGCCTTACACCAATTTGAGTCTTGACGAGCTTCAAGAACAGTAGTTGGTTCCTTGGGCAAAGAATGCTCAGTCAAGAATGTCTTTGGTTTAAAAATTCCCGCCTTAGACCGAGTAGTCATGGGATGATGGTTCATATGAGAATGGTGTGAAGTTGTCAATGGGAGAGTGGATGAATTTTGAGACGGTGACACTAGACTGGAATCAGGAGAAGAGTGACCCAAAACAGGGGAAGGCACAGGAACAGTACAATCTATAGAGGCTGTAGAGTTTGAAGAAGGAACAAGACTTGATACATGAGGTAGGTACAGGTTGGAAGAAATGGGCTGAGAACAAGATGAGACAGACTGATTCGTGGAGAATTTAGTAGAGTATGGGAAACTCTTATCATTAAAAGTAGCATGTCTTGAAATGTATAATCGACCAGTGGAATCAAGACATTTATAGCCCTTGTGATGGGCACTTTAACCTATAAAAGTACAAGGAGTGGACCTAAAATTGAGTTTGTGTTTGTTATAGCTTCGAAGACAAGGAAAACAAAGGCAACCAAAGGTTCGAAGAGAACTGTAATCTGGAGATTTGTGATACAATGTGGAAAGAGGAACATATCCATGGAGAACAGGTGTGGTTAACCTTTTGATGAGATAAACCAAAGTAGAAAATGCATCATCCCAAAATAACAGAGGCATTGAGGCATGAGCAAGAAAAGATAAACCCATGTCAACAATGTGACGATGTTTTCGTTCGACGACACCGTTTTGTTGAGATGTATGAGGGCAAGATATACGATGAGTGATCCCATGGGATTGAAACACTGGTATTAAGGCTTGAAATTCCCCACCCCATCAGTTTGAATGGTTTTGATTTTGTGATCTAATTGATTTTCAACATGAGATTTGAAGTGTATAAATGCTTTAGCGACATCAGATTTGTATTTAAGGAAATAAATCCAGGTAAATCGACTAAAAGCATCTATAAAGCTAACATAAAACCGATATCCATTACGAGATGTAATGTGAGATGACCCCCAAACATCAGTATATATTAAGTGAAGTGGAGCAGCGATAGTAGACTGAGATAAGGAAAAAGGAAGGTGGTGACTTTTGCCAAGTACACAAGATGAGCAGAAATCAAAAGATTCATTTTTTGGAATTGAAAAATTACAACTTAATAAGACTTGTTTAACAGTAGAGGGGAGGGGGTGAGAGGATGACCTAATCTATTGTGCCATTGATTCAACAAATTAGAGGACACTTTTGTTGAGTGCGGAGAAGAGGAGTGACCAGGCGAGGGAGCGGAAGACATGGTAGAGGTAAGACAGCTTGCCCGAGAGGAGGAGGAAATAAGAGGTGAAGTCAAATCAAATTTTAATAGGCCTTCATGTAAAATGCCCCGGAGAAGAACCTCTTGAGTGACTTCATCCTTCACAAGACAGAAATGGGGATGAAATTCAAAATAAACATGATTATCACGAGCAAATGTACTCACACTTAGCAGATTTTTTGTGATATCGGGAACATGTAGTAAGTTATATCAAAATAAAGGGACGAGAGGATAGAGGGGAATGAAAATTGGAACGACCAATATGGGAAATTGACAGACCTGTCCCGTTTCCCATGTGAACTTTACCATTCCAGAATACTTGGAGCTCAGATTAAGATTACCAAAGTCATTGGTGATATGATGCGATGCACCTGAATCAGGAAACCACCAGTCATCTGAGACAGATGCTGGCGAGGCAGTAGATAGAGAGGCTGCAGAATAGTTCGCAGAGAACTGGTTTGAACCATGATAAGGCTGATGTTGAGAGGTGGGAGGGCAAGGAACGAAATCTCTGTCAAATCTATAGTAACATATTTCCGTAACATGACCAGGAACACCACAGATTTGACACACAGGGCGACCATCATTATGGTGCCAAAAACTTCGACCACCATGATTGTTCCTGCCACGCCCACGCCCATTCCCACGTCCACGAGTGAAATGTGGTGACAAAGGTCGTGGATTATCAGCCTTTTTAGTAGCCATATTGACAGAAGGTGGGGCGGGGTCAATAGAATGAGTGAATGATTCAATTCTACCTTCATGAGCAAGCAATAAAGAGCTAACTTCCGAGAATGTTATAGAATCAACCCGGGAGGTAACATGAACTACAACTGAGTCATATTCGACTCCCACCAGTCCAAGAACATAGAGTATCTGATCTTTAGCCGAAATAGGGTGACCACAGGCAGTGAGAAAATCCATATTGTGTTTCATTTTGTCAAGAAAATCTTTCATACTAAGAAAGCCTTTCTTTAGAGTTTGAAGTTGCAATTTATATTGCATGACCCGAGCTTTGGATCGAGGGCCGAACAATTGGGAGACCCTATGCCAAATGTGTGCAGAGGTAACACACCAAATCATTTGGCTTTGCACTCCCTCAGTCATGAAGGAAAACAAAAACGAGAACAGGAGTTGATCCTGGCGACACCAGAGAATGTAATCTGGGTTAGGGTCCGCGATGAAATGATCAAGCCCTAGTCCTCTAATTCCTGCCAGAGTTTGGATGTACCATAGAAGGAAATTTTCATCGCTAAGTTTAATGGTGTTAACCTGATTAGCGGGATTAATAATCGCAAACTTTGGACTGGCAGAAGAAACGACAATATTCTCCGGAGGACTGAGACTGGAGTTGGCGTCAGCCATTGATGGCTCTTTGATACCAAGTTAAAGAAATAGAACGATAAAGAAGAAAGCAGATTTGAAATTCATTTTCTCATTTATCATCTTGATACATTGTTAGCCTATATATATTTACAAATATATTAAATACGAATTGACACCTGTAAACTATTGGATAACAAATCTTTAACAAAGTAACAACTTAGATTCTTCTGGAGACTTTCCACCGATAACATCTTGGGCTTGAATATACTCATGGAATGAAGTGGGCTTGTCCTGTTTTATTGGGCCTTTATCAACGAAACCGACCACCACCACCACCCCAACCAGAGCCACAACCACCCCGGTACCTTGAAAAATCTTCAAATGTCTGCATTCCAAAGAAATGCATGGCCCAATTTTAAAACGAAAGGTAGGAGATTCAAGTGCAAATAGAGCTAAGCAACCCAAGATTATAAAAATCCTTTCGAGAGAGAGTTGGGAACCAATATCCATCCTCATTTTTACGACGAAGAAGGTACGAAGTTAAAAAAAATTATGAGAACAAATAGGAGATGCCTCTGAATCCAACTTCATTTGTTCCGAGTATCTTTTCCTTCCATAATTAGGGTTATTGGCCAAAGCGTTACAAGAAAGGGAATAAAAAAATCATCCTTCTTATAAACAGGCTGCAAGCACAAAAAGATAGTAGAGCGTTAAACGAAAATCTTATTCCAAAGGTAAAGACTAAATCAGATAACAATTGAGAATGAAGATAACCTTGATCTCAATCTTCGACAGTTCAACATCAAACTCGTCCAGTGAATCATATTCGTCAACTCCATTTATATTTACCACTTTATCTTTAGAGTGTGATTGATTATTTTTTCCCAAATGACCCCATACTTCATCCTTATTAAATTTCTCGTTCATTGCCGTAAAATCAAATTCTTCGGTATACTTTGTCGCAGGGCTTGCAGTCTTCAAGATAAGGTCAAAGTGTTAAGCAGCAAGAAGACGAAAAGCCAAACAAAAAAAGAGTTTTCAAGCAGGGACTTAAATGAAATTCGTCATTTGATTGAAAAATGTCAAACTAAAGTGTGACGTGGACACTTCACATTTGGTAAAACCTCACGCCATGATAAATTTACAGAGACATGTGCTTCTATTGGGCCCAATGTGATAGTTTATCAGCATATCCTTTGTTAGCCAGGGATTTAAGAGACAATAATATAAAGTCCAAAGAAAACAAGAGTCACCAGAGTGCCTGTGTTTTGTTGTGAAAAGTCCAACAAGAGAACGTTCATCAAATGAACCGAAGAAAATGAGCACGTTGATAAGCAAATTCAAGCAAATAGTAATTTTACAAAATCAAGTACACATTTATATGGAAAAAAGGATACGACCAATTACTTCTAAATCATTGGCATAAAAATTAACATAGATATAACTTATAAGCACAAATTATTATTCATGGAGAAATTGGTAACTTATAAAATTTTACAAACTCCTCGAAAATTACCCCAGATCCTTGTTCGCCACGACCTCTGTATTTGTTACTCACCGGATGGCCAACAACATTTGGCTAAAAAGAAAAAACACAAACGATACATAACTGATAACTCAACCATGTTTTATTTGTTTCCCAATCCAAATTGTCATCAGCAATTGTGCTATGCACTCCAATTACAATCAGCAATGAATACTTTTCAACTTAGGACGGTTTGTCTTCCCAGAGACAAGGCCCACTGTTCTGATTTTGCTAACTGCTGGAGGATTATCTGGTTGTCATTTAATGGATCATTAACGCACATTCCTTTATCTTGCCCAAAAAATTGCACTTGCTATTTTCCAAAAACTGTTTAAATTGCCTATCGGTAGAATTGTCATTTGAGGAACAATAACCAAATGTAACTATAAATTTTCGTTAAATATTTTAGTTGATTCGAGCACCAAAACCCCAAGTACAATTTCACAATGTTTTACAATCTACGGATAATGGGAATCCATCAGATAATTGTTTACATCCTCCCTTCCACCTCACCCCTATGTTTACCAACCTAACCTTGCTACCTGCGCTCTTCATAACATCCAACTTGTCCAATATATTCCCTTAGCCCCTTACATATACCCGCTCACACAAAATCAGCCCTCACACTTCAATTAAGGATTACAATCTCATTACTCTCCCCATAAAATTTTTGCGTGGCCATTTGTGTATAGAGGATGCGAGCAAGAAGAAAGGCCAGACTGGGGAGGGAAGGTGTAAACCAAGGACGGAGCCTAAATATTCTATTAGGGGTGAAATTTTGTTATTTTTCAAAAACACTATTAAATTAAATATTAATAGTAAAATAACTTTGATTGAACATTGGGTGGACTTGTAGTTTTTCTTTTAGAAGTAACTTAATTATTAAATTAAAGAAACCCGTAGGGGGACTGTGAGGGATTTAGAGTAAATTAAAGGGAGTAGGGTGATAAAATTATTTTTAAAAATAATCATTTCTTAATGAAATAGGGGAAAGGGATAGAGGTTGGGAGGAGTTTGGGGAGGGGCACAGCTGCACCCACCGCCCCTCCTTTGGCTCCTTCTCTGATGTAAACTATGTTTTTCCTTAATTTTAAAACATTCGGTAAGTGTAACACATTTGGTAAATATAATCAGGTGGCAGAATAATATTATATATCAATAAAAAATATGTTGATCCAGGATCTCATAGCAAAAAAATTGAAAGGAAATATCAAATTTTAATAGAAATGAGTTTTCACCAAAATTATACTTTTGAACGAAACAGATTTAGAACCCAGAACATATTTAAAATGTGATAAATAAAATCATGACGTACAGAAATGAAGTCAACGCGTCATTGATAGCAATATTATGAAAATATAATAGAATATAAAAAACTACAATAATTTCCTCCAAAAACTTGTTGGAAACAAACAAACAAAATAATGTTCTCTTAATATTTTCCTGAATGTATTATAAAGGACAACGTGCTTCTACGATAGTTGTTTTTAAAAAACTGGTAATCTAAGTCCTAAGGACAATTATGATTATGCTCCAACAGTGTGCTAAAGGCACAAATTTCTAGTCCATTTCATAAGCTCACACTCTTCGTGTCATTTTATACAATGTTTAACCCCAAAAGACTAACATCCTTAGACTTTGCCCTTCGGTAAAATTTCGATAGTAGATACTCATCATTCATAGCATTCAATTCAATCTGAAAGGATGATTTAAGAAGATACATAAAGAAATAAATGTATGCTTGTGATATATATAAAGAGAAAAACCTTGTGAGCTTGAGTATATGGTAGTAAAGGTAGTATGGGCGGTTGAGCTTCCGTCACTACAGGTACCGAAGGTTTAGATGAAGGCTGTGGTAAAACCTGAACCACTTTGACATCTTTCTGCGCAGTTAGTAAAGGTTGAGGTTAGAAACAATGGTTTGTCCACATTGTTGTAGATGTCCTGGATTTATATGTGAAGGTGTCGAAGTTTCTGCAAAAGCAGAACCAAATGCCAAAGAAACAGATGTTAGGGGTTGAGAAATTGTCTGGTGGGTCAAGGGAACAAGGTCAGGTATTGTGTGCTTGTTAGCTACTGAAGAGACACCGACACTAGGGCCAGCATATATGGGCTCGTTAGCAAATGAAGATACACCTTCATTCTCAGGAGCTAAACCAGAGAAAGGAGACAAAATTTGCAAATTAGATGTCAGTGTTGATGTAGGGATAGCGGGGATAGGAGCTTGATTTGACAATAGATTACTCATTGTTTTTGGTGTAGGCAACACATGATGCAAAGGGTGAAGATTCAAAGACAAAGATGAAGAAGGTAAAGAAGTGGGGATTAAAGTAGCAGAAACAGTGCTTTTAGGAATCAAGGACGAATGATATTCTGGAAAATTAGAAGTGGGCAGGCTTGATGCTTCCATTGGCAAAGATGAATTGAAACTATAAAATTGCATTGGTTGGGTGGAGGGAGGAATAGCCAAGCCAGGAGGTGGTCGGAACAAGGATTGCTGAGGTAGTTGAGGAAGCCCATTATGCGCAAATCCCTGCCAATACATTGGCACAACTAGCCCGCTGCCACTTGCAGTTGGGGCTCCAGGTTGATATAAAGGAAGACCACTTTGAAAAGTTGAACCAGGGAGTCCCAACTGAGAAGAATGGGAACCAATATCAGCCAAAGATCCACTGGGACCCGAAGGCGAGTGTGTGGATTGGGTTGTCGGACGAGTATATTGAGACTGCATCGAACATAGAAAGTTAATAGTCAAAATTAATCATCAACGTATTACAACAGAAAACTTGTTACCACCCACCTGAATAATTGCAGGATCACTATTTATGGGAGGTGGAGTTTGAACTGGTGGAGAAGCTTTGACTTGTAAATCCTGTGGGATGAAAATGGCAGTAAATCTGTAAACTAACAGAATCGCCATGTATGACAAAACCTATTAAACAAGTGCAAAAGTGCAATAAGACAAACATGTGTCCTTGGGTCCAAGCTCCAGGCAAAAGTTGAGCACATGTCTTCTCGAAGTGAAATACACTAGTAAATGATATTTTCGAATTTAGAGCTACTAAACGAAGTACGTATTCAGTCAACAACTTAGTTGCAATAAAACAAATATTTCATCAGTGAACAGGTAAATACCAAACCTACTAAATTCGATTACATGTAAACATACGACAATATCATTTGAGGTATACTTAAAATGTGTCTTGAGCCTCCAAGACACATGGAGAAGTAGATGTGCTCTTCAACTCAACTACATCTCACATCCTCTGTCATGTAAACAACAGCTTCAAAAGTAATGATTTCTTAGTAACCAAACTAGGAGATATTCCACCAGTAAATTAGACCTAGTTCTCAAACAGGGTTGTGCAGCTAGTAAAAAAAAAACTCAGCAATTCAAGACAAACCAAAGAAGCAGAAAAATAAAATAGATACCTTAATATCGCTTCCTCTAAACAGTATATAATCATATGTTTTATCACTTGGGGGAATTTGGAGGCCATCATTTTTCCGACCTTCTGTTCCAAATGATCTCACTGCCAAAGGTATTGGGCACCAATAATTACATTCCAAGCACAGTTTACCATAGAAAACAGATATTGTTACATACAATCAGCTCAATATAATAAATCAATAAAGCAAATAGATAGACTATATTAAAGGCATCACGATAAACTGTGAGCATATTTCTCCCCAGACATGCCCAATTTACAATGTCGACTGACTAAGGTACTTGATACTCATATGATCCCATAACTCATTCAATACGTAATGATATAAGTTAGTTCATTCTTCTTCACAACTGATCATCAAATCAACAAAAGAAATGTTATTGAAGTGGAGTACAACATTGACACATCTAACATTGTCAAAGCTAAAGAATTCCAGTTTTTCAAAAGAAGTAGCCTAGCATGGGTAGCACCACATGCCATATCCGTCCAAATTGCAAATCTCAATCAAATATCTAATACAGTACAAATTCATTGTGTGAAGAGAACCATAACGTTCAAATTTTCCGGCTAATTCCGTGAATAAAACCAATGATCACCATGAATATAACTAATAATTACCAATTCAATGCATCAACTTTATATTTCTTTGGCATTCAACCTCTCGCTTTATTTTCGCTAAAAAATATCAAAACAAACAGTACAAGAACATATCTGTTATGAGTCTTATGACCAATACAAGAATCTTAATATTAGAAATGAAAATTCAAGAGCACAATTCAACTCATTCAAAACCGAACCAAAAAAATCTTGTCTTCTTATTCCTTGAATGTATGAGAAAAAGATAAATATTCACATTTTGAATACGGATATCGAATAAATCAGTCACGTTCCCATTTCCAAAAATTCCAAGAAAGAAACAAAAACACTCCAAATATTACATTATAAATAATTATAAAAATACAAATGCAGTTTACAGAATGACCGATCCTTCTCACCATTGCGTAAGCCGATGCTGGACTCTTCGGTATTGATTTTGTACAAAATGCCCTTGTATCTGATCTCGCTCTTCAAAGTCAAGCTTATTAAGGTGCTGATATAGGAGTTCGTCGATGCTCCGCCACCTGCAGATCCACTGCTCGATTCCACCGTCGAACCCACCGCCGCCATCTTCTCCGGCTGCTAAACGACGATATCTGATAACTTACTATTTAAAATCAATAATTATATACGTGTCTCTATTGAGAGAAATGGAGGAATTATTAGTCAACAAGCGAGTGAGAGAAAGCCGTTGACCCTTGGGAACAACATATATGCAGGTCTTGTCTATTTTGGGCCTAGTTTTGGGATGTAGATCCACTTGTGTCCAATAACTGTTAGGCATGTAAATTTTATTAACATGTGCACGTGATATCATGAAGTCATTATATTAATTTTTTCTAATGAATTTTTTTTTGTTTTAAAAAATAATTATTTTCTGTTTTAAAATTAAGACCAAAGAAAGGCAGAATCAAAGAAAAACAAAATCTTAAGTGTCCCTAACATGCATCATGCTATATATATATATATATATATATATATATATATCTTTCTATTCTATAAAGAGTGTGGATACTATTCCAACTGTTTGGTATGACCCATATATTTTGACTAATATTTTGTTACACACATTGCGTGCTAACTCCATTTTTATAATAAAGTTATATTTTAATTAAAGCCGACGAACAAAATTATTGTATTATATATTAAATACAAAAATCGAAGAGAAAAAAAAAATTCAATGAAAAAAAAAAAAGAAATCATAACTGAAGGAAAAAAATTGAGATAGTGGATAAAAACGGTTGACTGTGTGGGTGGTTTTTTTTAAGTGTGTGGGTGGTTTTTTTAATTTATTTAATTATTTAAATTAGCATACCAAGAGACTAAGAGGTTGTTACATAATATATAGGAATAGATATGGCAAAATCAATTT
Source organism: Henckelia pumila (assembly GCF_033568475.1). Lineage (NCBI taxonomy): Eukaryota > Viridiplantae > Streptophyta > Magnoliopsida > Lamiales > Gesneriaceae > Henckelia > Henckelia pumila. The sequence continues at coordinate 120,163,032 of NC_133120.1, forward strand.
TTTTAAAAAATTAAAAAACAAAATACCTTAATACCTTAAATAACGCCCGTCCATTTGATATGGGCAAAACCATCGCCCACCTCTTCAGTCTTCGCTCATCTTGGGTGAGATGGAGAAAATAAGTCATAACCTCCTGGCGGTTTCCACCTCCCACTTCAACCAAAAAATTTATATTTGCCACAAATCCCTGTTAAGTATTATTATTGTACTGTAGGTTATTTGACTAAGTCTTATTATGTTTGACTAAGTCTTATTAATTAGATGTAGTAGACGTGTGGTAGTGGAGGTTATGTTCTTTGTAGTTTAAGTCTACTTATTTTATTATTTTTCTTGTGTTGAATATATGTGTATTGCTCTTCCTCTGTTGGCTGTTTTTATTTTACAGATCTTTACTTTTCTTCTTCCTTTGCTATGTATTGAATTGTTTTACAGTGGTATCAGAGCGGGTAAGATATATAATTACAAAGCAGCAGCTTTGTTAATTTTTCTTCCTGTAGAAGAGAAAGCTGATGGCCTCTAAAAATTTTGTTCAAACTGCAATTCCACGCTTTGATGGTCACTATGATCATTGGAGCATGTTGATGGAGAATTTTTTGCGGCCCAAAGAATAATTGCAGGTAGTCTCTGGAGCGATACCGACCCAGTTGCTGGTGCCATATTATCAGATGCACAAAAAAACAGCACTAGAAGGACAACGCCTTAAAGATCTCAAGGTGAAAAACTTTCTATTTCAATCCATCGATCGATCAATCTTGGAAACAATTCTTAGCAAAGAAACTTTTAAGCAAATATGGGATTCGATGAAAAAAAAGTTTCAATGATCAACAAGGACAAAGAGGCAGTAGCTTCAGGCACTCCGATCTGAGTTTGAGACACTTAGAATGAAGTCGGGAGAATCAATTTCTAATTTCCTCTCAAGAACAATGGCAATCATTAACAAAATGCGCATCCATGGTATGAGAAGATGGATGATGTGATTGTTATTGAGAAAATTCTTCGATCAATGACACCAAAGTTTAATTATGTTGTTTGCGCTATTGAGGAATCTAAAGACCTTGATGAATTATCAATTGATAAATTGCAATGGTCTTTTTTGGTTCAAGAACAGAAAATGTCACAGGAAGATAAAGAGGAGCAAACCTTAAAAGCCTCGACAAATAGCAATGCTTGGACAGCTAATAGATCAGCAGATCGAGGTAGAGGTAGAGGAAGAGGAATTCGAGGTGGTAGAGATGGAGGTAGAGGAAGAGGAGGACGAGGAAATTTCAGAAATGATAACGAGCAACCAGTCTATCAAAATAGAGGCAGAAGCAGACATCAACAATTTGACAAATCCAAGGTGGAGTCCTTTCGATGCCATAAACCTGGTCATTATCGTTCTGAATGTTATACTAAATTTCCTACTAATAAAGAAAAAGAAGAGAAATCAAATTTTGCAGAAAAAAAAAAGAAGTTGAAATTTTGTTGATGGCTGCTCAAGTCGATGAACAACCTCAATCAAAGGTATGGTATGTTGATATCGGTTGTAGCAATCACATGTGTGGAAGTAAGTTTTCTTTCTCTATCTTGAATGAAGATTTTTGATCTACAGTAAGTTTTGGTGACAACTCAACTGTGAATGTTATGGGAAAATGAGATATTAATATACGAACCAAGAATGGTTTCATTGAAACAATTTCAAATTTCTTTTATGTTCCTAACTTGAAAAGTAATCTGTTGAGTGCTGGTCAATTACAAGAGAAGGGCTATATAATAACAATTAAACAGGGGGCTTGTGAGATACATGATCCTTCAAGAGGTGCTATTGTTGTTATTCAAATGGGTTCAAACTGGTTGTTTCCATTAGAAATTGAAAGTGTCCAATCTTGTTTGATTACTGAAGTAGATGACACTTAATGGCTTTGGCATTTTCGTTCTGGTCATTTGAACTTCAATGGCTTGAAGACACTATATTAAAAAAAATATGGTAGCTGGTCTTCCTCATATTGTTCCTCCAAACAATGTGTGTGAAGAATGTATTATTGAAAAACAACACCGGGAGAAATTTCCGCAATAAAAATCATGGAGAGCAAAGAAAGTTTTGGAGTTGGTACATTCTGATATTTGTGGACCCATTAATCCGTTTTCTAATGGAGGTAAAAGGTATTTCATTACATTCATTGACGATTGTTCTTGCAAGACTTGGGTTTATTTTCTGCAAGAAAAATCAGAAGCTTTTGATATGTTTAAAAACTTCAAGACATGTGTTGAAAATGAAGCAAAAAAAAAATATTAAATCTCTTCGCACTGATCGTGGTGGAGAGTACTGTTCAAAAGAATTTGAAACGTTCTGTTGTGATCAAGGCATAAGAAGAGAACTCACAGCTGCATATACACCACAACAAAATGGTGTATTGGAGAGAAAAAACCGAAACATCCTCAATATGGTGAGAAGTTTGCTGGCTAGAGGAAAGATTCCAAAGAATTTTTGGCCAGATGCAGTAAATTGGAGTATTCATGTGTTGAATAGAAGTCCTACTTTTTTGTTCAAAACATGACACCGGAAGAGGCTTGGAGTGGAAAAAAACCAGTTGTGGATCATTTCAAAAATTTTGGTTGCATCGCATATGCCCATGTCTCGGACGAGAAAAGGAAGAAACTTGATTGATGATAAGGGTGAAAAATGTGTTTTTCTTAGTGTAAGTGAGTATCCAAAGCTTATAAATTATTTAATCCACTCACAAAGATTGTGACCAGCAGAGATGTTATTTTCGATGAGAAAAACACTTTGAATTGGGAAAGGCAGTAGTCTTCTCCCATTGTTTTAGACAGTCTCATTGAAGAACACGAAGAAAGACAAAAGCTTTTACAACAAAATGATGTTGCACCTAATGACACTTCACCAACAAAAACAGAAGGTGCTAGTGTTATAGGTGATTCACAACATCGTCGTATTCGAAAGAGACCCATATGGATGCACGATTATGAGGTAACTGGTTTTCAATTTGATGACTTTGATTCAATTGCTCATCATACTTTGTTATCAGATTGTGATCCCATTACATTCCAAGAAGCTGTTAGGGACTTAAAGTGGCAAAAATCCATGAATAAGGAGATTGGGTCTATCGAAAAGAATAATAGCTGGGAGCTGACAAAACTTACAAAAGGGCAGAAAATTATTGGTGTTAAATGGGTTTATAAAACCAAGTTGAACAAGGATGGAGAAGTTGATAAGTACAAAGCACGTCTTGTTGCAAAGGGATACAAGCAAGAATTTGGTGTGGATTACAAAAAGGTGTTTGCTCCAGTAGCAAAACTTGATATCATTCATTTGGTGCTATCCTTGGCTGCCCAAAACTCATGGTCTATCCATCAACTAGATGTGAAGTTGGCATTCTTGCATGGAGAGTTGGAAGAAAAAGTCTACATTGAGCAACCACCTGGATATGTGAAGCGAGGCAGTGAAACAAAAATATACAGGTTAAAAAAAGCATTATATGGGCTAAAACAAGCACCAAGGGCTTGGTACAGTCGTATAAATGCTTATTTTTTTAAAGGGGGTTTTATTATATGTCCATATGAGCATAATTTTTATACTAAATATGATGATGATACGAAGTATTGATGGTCTGCTTGTATGTTGATGATCTGATTTATATGAGCAATGATAAATCCATGCTTGCTGATTTTAAAAAGTCCATGATGACAGAATTTGACATGAATGTTTTGGGATTAATGCACTATTTTCTTGGCATTGAGGTAGTGCAATCATACGCTGGTGTATTCATTTCCCAAAAGAAGTATGCTCTAGAAATTTTGGACAGGTTTGTGATGAATGATTGCAATACTATAGTCACTCCAACTGAAGTTGGTCTTAAACTCTCAAAGAACGCAGCAGGAGAGAAGGTGGATCCTACTTTATACAAGCAAATTGTGGGGAGTCTCATGTATTTGACTTCTACACGGCCAGACCTTATGTATGTTGTTAATTTAATTAGCAGATACATGGAGAATCCAGCTGAAGTTCATCTCTTGGCTGCAAAGAAAATTCTACGATATGTGAAGGGTACTGTTGATTTTGGAATTCTTTATAGAAAGGGTGAAAATTCGAGTTTGGTTGGTTATTCAGATAGTGATTATGTCGGTGATATTGATGATCGAAAGAGCACTTTTGGTAGTGTATTCATGTTGAATTCTGGAGCTATAACATGGTCATCAAAGAAGAAACAAGTATTGACTCTATCAACTACAGAGGCTGAGTTTGTTGCTACTGCTTCGAGTTCATGTCAAGTAATTTGGCTGAGAAAGCTACTGGAAATTCAATACAACAAGCAACAATGTCCGACTGTGATGTATTGTGATAATCTCTCAACAATAAAACTCTCAAAGAATCCAGTCTTACATGGGAGAAGCAAACATATTGATGTGAGGTATCATTTCTTACGTGATTTATGCAAGGATGGAATTGTTGATTTAGTGTATTGCAAAAGTGAAAATCAGTTGGAAGACTTATTGACCAAGCCTCTCAAATCTCCTATTTTTGTGAAGCTTTGAAGTATGCTTGGAGTTTGCTCATTAAAGGAAGCTGAAGTTAATCTAAGAAACACGTTTTCAGATTGATTCCTAAACTAATATTTGTAGATATCAATTTAAGTGAGGATGTTAAGTATTATTATTGTACAGTAGGTTGTTTGACTAAGTCTTATTATGTTTGACTAACTCAGCCCCATCAATGGCCCTATTTCTTTCCAATTTTTCGTTAAAATAAGTTAATGTTTATTTAGTTCCTAATTTTTTTTCCTGACATAATGTCAATGACATTGTTTTAATGTTTTGCAGAAAACGATTCTCAGCAAGAGGCGATAAATTCAAATCAGTTGATCGTTCTTCAAATTTATGGGTAATTTGTTATCCTTTAGTTCTGCTTTTTACCATGATTCATATTCATTGTATTATTTCCAAGATGTACACGGATGAGATATTATTATACAATTTTTATGTTTTAGTCATACAGTTTTGCATCTCATCCTTATTCGGTGAAATGCTCTGTACATGCTTGATAAAATGCCCAAAAGAAGATTTTTTAGTAAATACAATCAAATTTCCTATTCAAATTTTATTTATTTTATTTTACCCATGTTACGACATGTTGATACAGGCATATTCAAAGCATTACTCTTAGACGATGGAACACAAAACTCAGTAGCTTGCTTCAGTGAGTTAACCACGACTCTCAAAGTAAGAGCACATATTCAATATTATATCAAAGGTAAATGATTGACAAAAATTCCTTGATTACTTATTTTGTTAATATATGTATAGCATAAAATTTTATAAAGTAAGAACTTCAAATTTTTTTTAAAAAAAAAATTCAAGTGGCGGCATAAAAATTCTCAGCTTTTATTAACTATAACTATCGAGTGATGAATGAAAAAATTGTTTACTTAGTTTTTAAAGTGGGGCAATCAGGTATACTTGGGGACAGATTTGCAAATGTTGTTCGGCTAGAGGAATGCGATATATTGTGTAGTAGGTTGGTTAACATGTTTGCTTTTTTTATTTTTAAAAATCAATTAAGAAGCACTCCTGGCACCATGCATGTGTTTTTTTAAGGAGATATTGCATATGTGTTTTTATTGTGTCTATCTTAAAACTTTTATTTTTTTCGTAGTACAAACTAAAATTTGTACTGACTTTTATTGTTCTAATTTCAAGGACGTTCAAAGGATTGGGATATGTGATCACTAAGCCTTTATTATTAGCTGCAATTTTAAGTTACGTTGAGTTATTGTAATCAAGATAGAAACTCATTTTACTTCTAATAACCATTGAATTCTAGCCAGTGAATTTAGTTAAATGGCCACAACAGAAGAACCGAAATTTAAAAAAAAATATAGCCTATACTATATTATTGTACATCTCTAACGCTATCTTAACATATTTAAAAATGTGTCTACCATATTATGATTTTGAAAATAGATGTCTTATTTCTTAATAGAATGCTCATTGTACAATATTAATTGTAAGATATTATGACTTCACGAAATGTTTTTTTAAAAAAAGTTAATTTAATACAAACAAACCATAAATAATATTCATTTATTCTTTGCGCATGCAATGTGTGTGCGTCGTTTACTAGTAATAATAAATCCTCAACCTCTACTACACAAATGACGTAATAATAAAAAAAATATTATTGGTTATCCTACACATCAATTCCCGTTCCCATATATTTATATATATATATATATATAGAAATTTTCAGTTGTCCAACTATATTTTTTCACTTGGTCCGCGACCACTAAATTCCGGTAGTGGGTTTTAGTGGTTATTGTTTTTTTTTTTTGCATCACTAAAACCCACTACCGGGTTTTAATGGTCGCGAACCAAGTGATAAAACAGGGTTGGGCAGCTGAAAATTTCTATATATATATATATATATATATATATGAAAAGTGTGTATACACAATTTAATATAAAATATGATTAATATTTGAAACGTCGAAATTCTCGATAAACACGGTATTTTATTTAATACCTTATATATCAAAATATAAAATATTAATAATATTTGAAACGTTGAAATTCTCGGTAAACACGGTATTTTATTTAATACCTTGTTCTTCAAACACTAGAATGACTATCATAGACATATATTAATTTATAGATGCTCATTCCTATCGCTACCATATATTTGAGAAATATATGTCAAAGATATAAGTTGCTTTAATTTATTTTTAAATTAATAATTATATACGTGTCTCTATTGAGAGAAATGGAGGAATTATTAGTCAACAAGAGAGTGAGAGAAAGCCGTTGACCCTTGGGAACAATATATATGTAAGCCTTGTCTATTTTGGGCCTAGTTTTGGGCTGTAGATCCACCTGAGTCCAATAACTGTTAGGACTGTAAATTTTATTAACATTTGCACATGATGTCATGAAGTCATTATATTAATTTTTTTTAATGAATTTTTTTTTGTTTTAAAAAATAATTATTTTCTGTTTTAAAATTAAGACCAAAGAAGACAGAATCAAAGAAAAACAAAATCTTAAGTGTCCCTAACATCCATCATGCTATATAGAGTGTGGATATTATACCAACTGTTTGGTATGACCCATATATTTTGACTAACATTTTTTTGCACGCATTGCGTGTTAACTCCATTTTTATAATAAAGTTATATTTAAATTAAAGCCGACGAAAAAAATTATTGTATTATATATTAAATACAAAAATCGGAGAGAAAAAAATAATTCAATGAAAAAAAAAAGAAATCATAACTGAAGGAAAAAAATTGAGATAGTGGATAAAAGCGGTTGAGTGTGTGGGTGGTTTTTTTTTTAAGTGTGTGGGTGGTTTTTTTAATTTATTTAATTTTTTAAATTAGCATACCAAGATACTAAGAGATTCTTACATAATATATAGGAATAGATATGGCCAAATCAATTTTTAAAAAAAATTAAAAAACAAAATACCTTAATACCTTAAATAACCATTTGATATGGGAAAAACCGTCATCCACCTCTTCAGTCTTCGCTCATCTTGGGTGAGATGGAGAAAATAAGTCATAACCTCCTGGCGGTTTCCACCTCCCATGTCACGCCCCGAAACCGGGTCTAGTTGACATCGGCGTTGTTTAACAATTTAACATTGAAACAACAAGCCTCATAGTACAAGTCTTGCCAAAAACCAGTCTATTTCATAAACCATAACTGTTTTTACAGAAAAAAAAAAAAAAAAAAAACACAAGTGCGACAATGCGGAAGCGAAACTGAAATTTAAAGTAAAAATATTTCTTCAACTTGAACTGATCCATCCTCACCAATCTCAGTACTTATTTTGTTCTTCGTCATCTAACTCATCTTCATTCTTATCTGGGGAGCAAATTAAGGGGGTGAGTGTTTTGGGAAACACTCAGCAAGTGGGGGCCGATCAAGCACGATAAACACCAAAATATATTTACATGTACTCATGTATATTTCATAATCTCGAAACAAAATAAGCATGCTGAATTTGAACAAATACGAAGCAAATATTGCTGAAACGACCCTAACTCTATAATTAATAAATAAATATGCTGAATTTTTTATTTATTTATTTACTTACTAAATAAAATAGGTACATATATGCCCATATATATATGCACAGAATAAAAAGATTTAAAATAAATAAATAAATAAATAACTTAATAAAAATGTATTCTTTAATAAAATAAATATCTGAGTCAAATATTGAATTAAAATACTGCATAAATAAAATGATTAAAGTTTGCATGCACTGAAAATATTTAAATAAAATATTCCAAAACACAACCACTGAAAAAAAATACTTAAAAATGTAACATGCTAAAAAAATATTCAAAACATGCAATGTGACTCAGACATCTATCACGGTCACGGGGATCACTGCCAGTCTGCTCATACGTCCTCGCCTCCGGTGGGTACTACATCCTCCTCTACGAACTCACCTGCACCATACCAGTATAGTGAGCCTAGAGGCCCAACATGCTAACATAACAAGGGTTCAAAATAATTTAAATCAATTTAATACTAATACATAACATATACATGAAAGTGCATGCTTAAAAACATCATAACATATCATAACTTAAATTATCTTAAATAACATACCACATAAATATTGTTGAGCAAATTATTTTTTAACATCGCATGGTTGTATCCGTAGTGTAACCTTAAATCATACATTAAATACTGATCAGCGTGGAAACCAACGTACGTGGCGGTGACGAATCACCTCTTAAATTGGCAGTAAACTGCCCTTCAATAGTTCACATATGGGGACGAATCCCCCTCAAATCTCAAATTGTCACACTACTTCAACTTCCAACATAAAAATATTTTATTATTGCTCAACCTTAAACATTTAATCGTACATAAAATTATTTCATGAATGCATGTACTTAAATAAAATGTGTGTCCTTCATATATATTTAATTTAATTTCATACTAACATATAAATATTAAAATAACTTCAATGCATAAAAATAATTAAATATATATTCAGGACACATGCAATTTCTCATGGATTGTACCGGACTGCTGGCTCTAACACTCAAGCCCAATTACTTAAATCTGGCTCATTAACATACTTAAGCCCAATAAAATTATTCTAAGCCCAATTAAAATTAATTAAAGCCCAATAATACAATTTTGACCCAATGGGCCCAAAAGCCCAAAGACTGGCCCAATAATTTCCATGGGCCCTAAAGCCCATAGAAATTAGTGGATCAACATAATTAAATTAATTAAGCCCATTAGTAAACTTAAGTGAAGCCCAAAAATATAATTAAGCTAATTAACCCAATAAAACACTTAAATTTAATAATTAACTTAAATTAAAAAAATTACCCGAGCCCAATTAACTTAACCCGGACCCGGACCCACTAACTTAACCCATGACCCATGAACTTGACCCGGACCACCGACCCGACCCGGAAGCCCATAGGAAAACCTAGAACACGTAGCCCTAACCCCATCTCGGCTGCGGCCGAGAGCAGCAGCCCCTCCGTGGCTGCTGCCGGCCTGCTCCGGCCACCCTTGGCCGGAGCGCCGCCACCCAGACGTGGCCCACGTCTGGGCGGACCTAACCCGCACCAGCCCCCAGCCCCATGCAGCCTGGACCACCGAACCCGAAGCCCATTTCCCGAAACCCTAGACTGTGCACCAAGGGAGGCCGAACCGCACCAGCAGACTTCCTGGGGCCGTTTGGCTCGAGCCACTCGAGTCATTCGGTCCAGACCCTCCTCACACTACCTAGGACTCTGACCAGCAGCCATACCAGCCATGGTGGACCGAAAACGTGAACATGAAAAAGGAAAACAAGGAACCTTGCGCATAAAACTGAAACAACCAGACCATTTTTTTGAAAAAAACTTGAAAGTTTTCGATGCATACACAATCCACACAACATAATATCTGATAGGTACGAAAAAATGGAAGAAAATCATGCCTTTCACCGAAAACGAAGAGAAAAATTGAGTGTGGGACGATTCCGGGACGACGGGACGACGACAACCGACTTGGACCTTCAAAAACCGAGCTATGGAGTTGGGGTGTCGGCTGGGGCTTAGGGTCGATGGGTTTGGGGTAGATTAGGTTAAGTTTTTAATAAAATAGGTTTTTAGGAAATTAAATATATTAATAAGGATTTTAACATATAAAATATATAACTTAAAAATCTAATTAATAAAAGAAATCTGATAACAAAATTTAAAAAAATATATAAAAATCCAGAAATATTAATTTAGGGAAATTTTAAAGATAATAAAAAGTCATTATTTTGGCTTATTTTGAATAAAAACGGACTCCTAAAATTATATAAAATTAAATACTAAAATTTTTGAGGAAATAAAACTCAAAATAATATTTTTGGGCTTTTAAAAGGCTCATGAAATAAATTGGATAGAAAATTGTCATCTCGTCCGTCCACGGTCCCGTCAACGCGATAAAATACTTAAAATACTAAAAATCATAAAAATCACTAATTATGGGTTAAATGCTTAAAAATAAATTAAATCATGCACAAATAATTCACATAATTATTTAACCCATAAATCACAAATTTAAATAATTAAATTCTCTAATTATGCATGCGGATTTACGTATTTAAAATACCGGGTGTTACAATTCTCCCTCCCTTAAATTGAATTTCGTCCTCGAAATTTAAAGTACTTACCCAAACAACTCCGGGTAGCGAGTCCTCATGTCTGTCTCGGTCTCCCAAGTAGCTTCCTCCTCTGAGTGATTCAGCCACTGGACTCTGACCATCGGTATGACCCGCGTCCTAAGCCTCCGCTCCTCCCTAGCCAAGATCCGCACTGGCCTCTCCTCATACACTAGATCTGGTGGCAACTGCAAGGGCTCGAAATCCAACACATGCGACGGGTTAGAGACATATCTCCGAAGCATGGATACATGGAAAACGTTGTGCACTGCCGCTAGCCCTGGTGGTAGAGCTAAACGGTAGGCCAACGTGCCAACTCTCTCCAAGATCTCGAATGGCCCTATATACCTCGGATTAAGCTTGCCTCTCCGGCCAAAACGCACTACTCCCTTCATAGGTGACACCTTCAGGAATACGTGATCACCTACAGCGAACTCCAAATCTCGTCGTCTGGCATCTGCATAACTCTTCTGACGACTCTGAGCAGTCCTCATCCGATCTCGAATCTGAGTCACAATGTTAGCTGTCTGCTGCACAATCTCAGGACCCAGTAAAATCCACTCACCAACCTCATCCCAATGCACAGGAGATCTTCATCTCCTCCCGTACAATGCTGCATAAGGAGCCATACCTATAGACGACTGAAAACTGTTGTTATAGGTAAACTCCACTAATGGCAGTCTAGTCTCCCAAGAGCCCCGAAAATCAATGACACAAGCTCTCAGAAGATCCTCGAGAACCTGGATCACTCTCTCAGACTGACCATCTGTCTGGGGATGGAATGCTGTGCTGAACAAAAGCCTAGTCCCCAATGCTGTGTGCAGACTCTTCCAAAACGCAGATGTGAATCTCGGATCTCTGTCTGACACAATAGACACTGGTATGCCATGTAGTCTAACAATCTCTCTGATGTAAAGCTCTGCATACTGTGTCAAAGAATAAGTAGTCCTCACCGGCAAGAAATGAGCTGACTTGGTGAGTCTATCCACAATCACCCAAATCGTTGTGCAACCTCTGGCACTCCTCGGTAAGCCAACCACAAAGTCCATCGTAATATTCTCCCATTTCCATTCCGGAATAGGAAGAGGTCTAAGAAGTCCTGCTGGACGTTGATGCTCTGCCTTGACTTGCTGACAAGTCAAGCACTCTGACACCACTCTCCCGATGTCACTCTTCATCCCGGGCCACCAATACAATAGCTGCAAATCTTTGTACATCTTCGTACTTCCAGGGTGAATGGAGTACGGAGATGTGTGAGCCTCTGCTAAAATCTCAGCTCTCAACTGATCGACGTTCGGTACCCACATCCTACCACGGTACTGAACGATACCATCCACCACTGTATACAAGAGGTTACCCCTAGCCTCATCTCTCTGTCTCCATCGCTGCAACTCCTCATCAGTAGACTGTCCATCCCTAATCCGATCTCGCAGAACTGGCTGCACCGTCAACACTGACAAGCTCGGTGCATGACCACTCGGATAACACTCCAAGTCAAATCTCTGAATCTCGCTCCGTAGTGGTAACTGTACGGTCAAACATGAGACCACTGACGACTTCCGACTCAAAACATCTGCTACTATATTAGCTTTACCCGGATGGTAGCTAATGTCACAGTCATAATCTTTCACCAACTCCAACCATCGGCGCTGTCTCATGTTCAACTCCTTCTGTGTGAAGAAGTACTTGAGACTCTTGTGGTCTGTGAAAATCTTGCACTTCTCTCCATACAGATAGTGCCTCCAGATTTTCAAAGCGAAAACCACTGTTGCTAACTCTAAGTCATGCGTCGGGTAATTCTGCTCATGAACCTTCAGCTGCCTCAACGCATACGCAATAACCTTGCCACACTGCATAAGTACTGCGCCTAAACCCAGCTTAGACGCATCGGTGTACACCACTAACTCCTCGTGTGGTACTGTCACTGCTAACACCGGTGCAGTAGTGAGTGCTTCCTTCAGCTGATCGAAGCTCCTCTGACAGTCTGAACTCCAGATAAACTTCGCATTCTTCTTGGTTAAGGAAGTCAAGGGTACTGCAATAGAGGAAAAACTCTTGATGAACTTCCTATAATATCCTGCCAAACCCAAGAAACTGCGAATCTCCGAAGCATTCTTCGGAATACCCCAATTCTGCACTGCCTCAACCTTCGACTGATCAATTGCAATCCCATCTCTCGAAATAATGTGGCCAAGAAATGCCACCTGCTCAAGCCAAAACTCGCACTTGCTGAACTTGGCATACAAACGATGCTCCCTCAAAGTCTGCAAGGCTGTCTGAAAATGCTGTCTATGCTCCTCGATGCTCCTAGAATAGATCAAGATATCATCAATGAAAACTATGATGAACTGATCTAGATACGGCTGAAAGACTCGGTTCATGAGATCCATGAAAACCGCTGGAGCATTGGTCGTCCCAAATGGCATCACTAAGAACTCGTAATGCCCATATCGTGTCCTGAAAGCAGTCTTAGACACATCTGCATCTCTAACACGCAACTGATGATAACCAGATCGCAGGTCGATCTTGGAGAACACCGAAGCTCCCTGAAACTGGTCAAATAAATCCTCTATCCTCGGCAGTGGATACTTGTTCTTCACTGTGACCTTGTTGAGCTCTCGGTAATCGATGCACAGTCTCATACTGCCATCCTTCTTCTTCACAAATAACACCGGAGCTCCCCACGGAGAAAAGCTAGGACGAACAAAGCCTTTCTCTAACAACTCCTGAATCTGCTCCTTCAACTCTTTCATCTCGGTAGGAGCAAGTCTGTACGGTGCCTTAGAGATAGGCACGGTGTCTGATACCAAGTCGATGCCGAACTCCACATCTCTCGCTGGTGGAATTCCTGCAACATCCTCCGGAAAGACATCCGGAAAGTCACGAACCACCTCTATCTCTGATAATGATCTGCTAGATGGTTCTGAAGTCGTGACGATGCTCGCTAGAAACCCCTGGCAACCCCGTCTCAACAACTTCCTCGCCTGAATAAGAGATATCACCTGAGGAATATCACTGCTCTGAGATGCATGAAAAGTGAACGGGTCGCCTACTGTAGGTCTCACTGACACTGATCTCCGACGAAAATCAATCGAAGCTCCATTGACTGTCAACCAGTCCATACCCAAAATCAAATCGAAACCACTCAATGGCAAAACCACCACATCTGCTCGAACGGAGTGTCCCTGCAGCTCCAACTCCAGTCCTCGAATAACCTTCGAGGTAGAAATAATCTGCCCTGACGGCATAGTAACATCATACCCACTGTCAATAATCTCAGGTGTGATGTCTACCCGCCTGATAAACTCCAGGGAGATAAACGAATGCGTAGCTCCTGAATCTAGCAACGCAAACGTGGAGTTGCCTCCAACTAGAATTCTCCCTGCACGCAGAAAATTCCCAACAATTTCATACCACTACCAAATTTTCCCCAACGAGTCACTACTAATTCTTAATTCTAATCACAAGTAAAACATGCTTCCTATTCTAACATGCAGTTAAATAACCCAAATAACAACAATTCCAAAATAAAGACGAAATTTTAACCAAAGGAAAATTATTAAAATGTTAGGGGTAAGATATACCGGTGATCAAGGAGGTGTCTGGATCTACCTCCTCGGCCTGCATGACGAACACTCTACCAGCAGTGTTCTTCTTCCTCGGGCAGTTAGCTATCTGATGCCCTGGCTCCCTACAGTGATAGCAAACCCCTGCTCCCAACAAACATGGTCCCGAATACATCTTCTGACACTTCGGGCAAGTAGGAAAACCTATGGCATTAGGGGCCCCGCCCCTCTGCTGTTGTGGCCTCTGCTGCTGCGGCCTCTGCTGCGGATTCAGGCCCTTAGCCGGCCCTGTAAACTGCTTCTTCGCAGGAGGCTGCGAAGGTGGTCGCTGATACCCAGCCTGAAACTGCCTCTTCCCTTGCTGATCGCTCTGCATCTCTCTCCTACCCTCCTCTGACCTCAGTGCTCTACTAACTGCCGCCTCATATGTAGCGACATCCATCATACGTACGTCGTGCTTAATATCCGCTCTCAGTCCCTCCACAAACTGTCTCATCTTCTCCGGTGGACTGTCTGCAATCAGAGGCACAAAATGACAGCCCCGCTCGAACTGGCTCACGTACTCCACAACAGACCTGTCCCCCTTGCGGAGACTCATAAACTCCCAGATCATGCGACTCCTCACATCCTCCGTGAAATACTTGGCGTAGAAGACACGCCTGAACTCCGCCCAAGACAGTGTAGGAAGGTGAACTCCCCTGGCAGCACCCTCCCACCATAGAGCTGCATCTCCTCTCAGCATGTAAGTCGCACAGTTCACCCTGTCGGCGTCTGTGATCCCCATATAAGCAAAGATGGACTCCAGAGAGCGAATCCACCCCTCAGCCACCAAAGGATCGGTGGTACCAAGGAACTCCTTCGGTCCCTTCTTCTGGAACCTCTCAGCAACGTCCTCCTCATGGGACAACCTAGGACGAGTAGCCTGCTGCTCTAACAGAGCAGTAATCCCTGCCATCATATTCGCATTGGCCTGCTCCAATGCTGCTAGAGGGTTCTGCGGAGGTAGAGGTGGAGGTGTAGGTGGAGATCCCCCACGTCTGTTCATCGGTCTGGGAGGCATTTTGCACCACCACATATTTCTTTACGTATCGCCATGCATAACTAAGTGGTTTAAAAGTAATGCTACCTTAAATCCAAAGAATTAAATCATACTATAAACACTTAAAACTTACAGACCGGTAGCGTGGATTTCTGAGCTCGCATAGCAGTAATGACCCCTCCAAGGACCGTGCTCTGATACCAACTGAAACGACCCTAACTCTATAATTAATAAATAAATATGCGGAAATTTTTTTTTTTTATTTACTTACTAAATAAAATATGTACATATATGCCCATACATATATGCACAGAATAAAATAATTTAAAATAAATAAATAAATAAATAACTTAAATAAAAATGTATTCTTTAATAAAATAAATATCTGAGTCAAATATTGAATTAAAATACTGCATAAATAAAATGATTAAAGTTTGCATGCACTGAAAATATTTAAATAAAATATTCCAAAACACAACCACTGAAAAAAAATACTTAAAAATGTAACATGCTAAAAAAATATTCAAAACATGCAATGTGACTCAGACATCTATCACGGTCACGGGGATCACTGCCAGTCTGCTCATACGTCCTCGCCTCCGGTGGGTACTACATCCTCCTCTACGAACTCACCTGCACCATACCAGTGTAGTGAGCCTTGAGGCCCAACATGCTAACATAACAAGGGTTCAAAATAATTTAAATCAATTTAATACTAATACATAACATATACATGAAGGTGCATGCTTAAAAACATCATAACATATCATAACTTAAATTATCTTAAATAACATACCACATAAATATTGTTGAGCAAATTATTTTTTAACATCGTATGGTTGTATCCGTAGTATAACCTTAAATCATACATTAAATACTGATCAGCGTGAAAACCAACGTACGTGGCGGTGACGAATCACCTCTTAAATTGGCAGTAAACTGCCCTTCAATAGTTTACATATGGGGACGAATCCCCCTCAAATCTCAAATTGTCACACTACTTCAACTTCCAACATAAAAATATTTTATTATTGCTCAACCTTAAACATTTAATCGTACATAAAATTATTTCATGAATGCATGTACTTAAATAAAATGTGTGTCCTTCATATATATTTAATTTAATTTCATACTAACATATAAATATTAAAATAACTTCAATGCATAAAAATAATTAAAAATATATTCAGAACACATGCAATTTCTCATGGATTGTACCGGACTGCTGGCTCTAACACTCAAGCCCAATTACTTAAATCTGGCCCATTAACATACTTAAGCCCAATAAAATTATTCTAAGCCCAATTAAAATTAACTAAAGCCCAATAACACAATTCTGACCCAATGGGCCCAAAAGCCCAAAGACTGGCCCAATAATTTCCATGGGCCCTAAAGCCCATAGAAATTAGTGGATCAACATAATTAAATTAATTAAGCCCATTAGTAAACTTAAGTGAAGCCCAAAAATATAATTAAGCTAATTAACCCAATAAAACACTTAAATTTAATAATTAACTTAAAATTAAAAAAATTACCCGAGCCCAATTAACTTAACCCGGACCCGGACCCACTAACTTAACCCATGACCCATGAACTTGACCCGGACCATCGACCCGACCCGGAAGCCCATAGGAAAACCTAGAACCCGTAGCCCTAACCCCATCTCGGCTGCGGCCGAGAGCAGCAGCCCCTCCGTGGCTGCTGCCGGCCTGCTCCGGCCACCCTTGGCCGGAGCGCCGCCGCCCAGACGTGGCCCACGTCTGGGCGGACCTAACCCGTACCAGCCCCCAGCCCCATGCAGCCTGGACCACCGAACCCGAAGCCCATTTCCCAAAACCCTAGACTGTGCACCAAGGGAGGCCGAACCGCACCAGCAGACTTCCTGGGGCCGTTTGGCTCGAGCCACTCGAGTCATTCGGTCCAGAACCTCCTCACACTACCTAGGACTCTGACCAGCAGCCATACCAGCCATGGTGGACCGAAAACGTGAACATGAAAAAGGAAAACAAGGAACCTTGCGCATAAAACTGAAACAACCGGACCATTTTTTTGAAAAAAACTTGAAAGTTTTCGATGCATACACAATCCACACAACATAATATCTGATAGGTACGAAAAAAATGGAAGAAAATCATGCCTTTCACCGAAAACGAAAAGAAAAATTGAGTGTGGGACGATTCCGGGACGACGGAACGACGACAACCGACTTGGACCTTCAAAAACCGAGCTATGGAGTAGTTGGAGGCTGCTGGAAACGATGGAGAGTGATGGAGGAGAGTGGGGTGTCGGCTGGGGCTTAGGGTCGATGGGTTTGGGGTAGATTAGGTTAAGTTTTTAATAAAATAGGTTTTTAGGAAATTAAATATATTAATAAGGATTTTAATATATAAAATATATAACTTAAAAATCTAATTAAGAAAAGAAATCTGATAACAAAATTTAAAAAAAAATATAAAAATCCAAAAATATTAATTTAGGGAAATTTTAAAGATAATAAAAAGTCATTATTTTGGCTTATTTTGAATAAAAACGGACTTCTAAAATTATATAAAATTAAATACTAAAATTTTTGAGGAAATAAAACTCAAAATAATATTTTTGGGCTTTTAAAAGGCTCATGAAATAAATTGGATAGAAAATTGTCATCTCGTCCGTCCACGGTCCCGTCAACGCGATAAAATACTTAAAATACTAAAAATCATAAAAATCACTAATTATGGGTTAAATGCTTAAAAATAAATTAAATCATGCACAAATAATTCACATAATTATTTAACCCATAAATCACAAATTTAAATAATTAAATTCCCTAATTATGCATGCGGATTTACGTATTTAAAATACCGGGTGTTACAATTGCACTGTTAATTATCTCATTTTCCGTGGTTCTACTGATCAGTCCCCTATATGTTACTCCTCTAAGGGGCGAGGCCAAAGGAACGGTTATTATAACCCACCGCATCAGGGCCATATCAAATCAAATCAAATCGTCGGAAATTCCTTAACCATTTCTAAATCGACTCTTAACAGTGCATCTCAAATATTTCCAAATAATTCTAACATGCTTCAAATAATATCACGAATAGCCAATAAATAATATATATCAAATTTAAACGAATATTATCATGCCGATCGAATTTTCAAAAGTTTAAGTATTTATGTTATAAAACTTAACTCACACGCAAAAATAAATATAAGTATAAAAACTTATATCACACAAAAGAAAGGTAGAAGCCCACTTACCTCGATCTCATATTCATATAGTGGAAGACTATTGTGAATCATCCTCTACCTCAACTTCACGACATAACTTAAGAATTATCTACCTCAAGAAACCTTAAATATTCACCAATACATAATACCCAATGTCTCAACTTGAAAGATGATTATTTTTTATCGCCTTCAATCTTTATGCCACTACTCTAATCTAATAAAAACAATTAGCATACACTAGTATGGAAGGAAATAAAATTAGGCGGTAGCTATGTTGTGTTGTCAACTAGAGAAACAAGGTGACAACAACAAATTAGGAATTCTTGGGGGATGATGAATTTTGGATTAAGTAGAGAATGAAAAATTACTTGGATTGTTATGAATGTAATTGGAGATTTATATACACAAGACAAGGGACATGAAAGGTTAGCAAATTAATTAGGGGAATTTATTCTTCATATTGATAGTAATTTATAAAAAAGAGTTACAATAGTAATTACATTACATTATATAAAAAACGTTAATCTACAAAAGCAAATGGGTTTCCTACACTTTTGAAGAAATAATATAATTTAATGAAAAAGAATGAAGCCTTGAACGTGGGTTCATTCCTAGTTAGAGTTAGGAATTTCAAAGATGTACTTTTAATTAAATAAAAATTATTAAAGACCAATTAATTACCTAGCTATTTAATAATTATAATACGTTAGAGAACATGTACGTATTATAATTGACCGAAAAATAATAATAATTTGGATAAAATCAACTAAGACATATTATATATTAATCTGAAATCAATTAATAATCTAATTTAAAAAATAAAGATTTTTAAAATAAAGGCATAATCAAATAGGAATGTGATTTTATGGATATAGACTGATGAAATAATGATAAGACGTTGGTTATGATAGGAGCTCTTAGAATTCTAAAAGAAGTTATGTCTTATTGATTAAATGAGATATAATGTCTAATTAAATATCCAATCAATAATTATATCATTTAAGAAAATAATTATACTTTTCATCTAAAATATATATATATATATATATATATATATATATATAGATAAAAACAAAACGTAAACTATATATGTTTAAGTAAAAGTGCCAATTTAAATATAAAGTAATACAATCTTAATTTTGTTTAATTGTATTTAAAATTAGGTCACGAGTATCACATCCCACTTCAACCAAAAAATTTATATTTGCCACAAATCCCTGTTAAGTATTATTATTGTACAGTAGGTTATTTGACTAAGTCTTATTATGTTTGACTAAGTCTTATTAATTAGATGTAGTGGATTGTGAACGTGTGATAGTGGATGTTATGTTCTTTGTAGTTTAAGTCTACTTATTTTATTATTTTTCTTGTGTTGAATATGTGTATTGCTCTTCCTCTGTTGGCTGTTTTTATTTTACAGATCTTTACTTTTCTTCTTCCTTTGCTATGTATTGAATTGTTTTACAGTGGTATCAGAGCGGGTAAGATATATAATTACAAAGCAGCAGCTTTGTTAATTTTTCTTCCTGTAGAAGAAAAAGCTGATGGCCTCTGAAAATTTTGTTCAACCTGCAATTCCACGCTTTGATGGTCACTATGATCATTGGAGCATGTTGATGGAGAATTTTTTGCGGTCCAAAGAATAATTGCAGGTAGTCTCTGAAGGGATACCGACCCAGTTGCTGGTGCCATATTATCAGATGCACAAAAAAACAGCACTAGAAGGACAACGCCTTAAAGATCTCAAGGCGAAAAACTTTCTATTTCAATCCATCGATCGATCAATCTTGGAAAAAATTCTTAGCAAAGAAACTTTCAAGCAAATATGGGATTCGATGGAAAAAAAAGTTTCAATGATCAACAAGGACAAAGAGGCAGTAGCTTCAGGCACTTCGATCTGAGTTTGAGACACTTAGAATGAAGTCAAGAGAATCAATTTCTGATTTCTTCTCAAGAACAATGGCAATCATTAACAAAATGCGCATCCATGGTATGAGAAGATGGATGATGTGATTGTTATTGAGAAAATTCTTCGATCAATGACACCAAAGTTTAATTATGTTGTTTACGCTATTGAGGAATCTAAAGACCTTGATGAATTATCAATTGATGAATTGCAAGGGTCTTTGTTGGTTCATGAACAGAAAATGTCACAGGAAGATAAAGAGGAGCAAGCCTTAAAAGCCTCGACAAATAGCAATGCTTGGACAGCTAATAGATCAGCAGATCGAGGTAAAGGCGGAGGAAGAGGAATTCGAGGTGGTAGAGATGGAGGTAGAGGAAGAGGAGGACGAGGAAATTTCAGAAATGATAACGAGCAACCAGTCTATCAAAATAGAGGCAGAAGCAGACATCAACAATTTGACAAATCCAAGGTGGAGTGCTTTCGGTGCCATAAACCTGGTCATTATCGTTCTGAATGTTATACTAAATTGCCTACTGATAAAGAAAAAAAAGATAAATCAAATTTTGCAGAAAAAAAAAGAAGTTGAAATTTTGTTGACGGCTGCTCAAGCCAATGAACAACCTCAATCAGAGGTATGGTATGTTGATACCGGTTGTAGCAATCACATGTGTGGAAGTAAGTTTTCTTTCTCTATCTTGAATGAAGATTTTTGATCTACAGTAAGTTTTGGTGACAACTCAACTGTGAATGTTATGGGAAAAGGAGATATTAATATACGAACCAAGAATGGTTTCATTGAAACAATTTCAAATTTCTTTTATGTTCCTAACTTGAAAAATAATTTGTTGAGTGCTGGTCAATTACAAGAGAAGGGTTATATAATAACAATTAAACATGAGGCTTGTGAGATATATGATCCTTCAAGATGTGCTATTGTTGTTATTAAAATGGGTTCAAACAGGTTGTTTTCATTAGAAATTGAAAGTGTCCAATCTTGTTTGATTACTGAAGTAGATGACACTTCATGGCTTTGGAATTTTTGTTATGGTCATTTGAACTTCAATGGCTTGAAGACACTATATCAAAAAAAATATGGCAACTGGTCTTCCTCATATTGTTCCTCCAAACAATGTGTGTGAAGAATGTATTATTGAAAAACAACACCGGGAGCAATTTTTGCAATCAAAATCATGGAGAGCAAAGAAAGTTTTGGAGTTGGTATATTCTGATATTTGTGGACCCATTAATCCGTCTTCTAATGGAGGTAAAAGGTATTTCATTACTTTCATTAACGACTGTTCTTGCAAGACTTGGGTTTATTTTCTGCAAGAAAAATCAGAAGCCTTTGATATGTTTAAAAACTTCAAGACATGTGTTGAAAATGAAGCAAAAAAAAAGATTAAATCTCTTCGCACTGATCGTGGTGGAGAGTACTGTTCAAAAGAATTTGAAACGTTCTGTTGTGATCAAGGCATAAGAAGAGAACTCACAGCTGCATATACACCACAACAAAATGGTGTATTGGAGAGAAAAAACCGAAACATCCTCAATATGGTGAGAAGTTTGCTGGCTAGAGGAAAGATTCCAAAGAATTTTTGGCCAGATGCAGTAAATTGTAGTATTCATGTGTTGAATAGAAGTCCTACTTTTTTGTTCAAAACATGACACCGGAAGAGGGCTAGAGTGGACAAAAACCAGTTGTGGATCATTTCAAAAATTTTGGTTGCATCGCATATGCCCATGTCTCGGACGAGAAGAGGAAGAAACTTGATGATAAGGGTGAAAAATGTGTTTTTCTTGGTGTAAGTGAGTATCCAAAGCTTATAAATTATTTAATCCACTCACAAAGATTGTGACCAGCAGAGATGTTATTTTCGATGAGAAAAACACTTGGAATTGGGAAAGGCAGCAGTCTTCTCCCATTGTTTTAGACAGTCTCATTGAAGAACACAAAGAAAGACAACAGCTTTTACAACAAAATGATGTTGCACCTAATGACACTTCACCAACAGTAACAGAAGGTGCTAGTGTTATAGGTGATTCACAACATCATCGTATTCGAAAGAAACCCATATGGATGCACGATTATGAGATAACTGGTGTTCAATTTGATGACTTTGATTCAATTTCTCATCATACTTTGTTATCAGATTGTGATCCCATTACATTCCAAGAATCCGTTAGGGACTTAAAGTGGCAAAAAGCCATGAATGAGGAGATTGGGTCTATCGAAAAGAATAATAGCTGGGAGCTGACCAAACTTCCAAAAGGGCAGAAAATAATTGATGTTAAATGAGTTTATAAAACCAAGTTGAACAAGGATGGAGAAGTTGATAAGTACAAAGCACGTCTTGTTGCAAAGGGATACAAGCAAGAATTTGGTGTGGATTACAAAAAGGTGTTCGCTCCAGTAGCAAAACTTGATATCATTCATTTGGTGCTATCCTTGGCTGCCCAAAACTCATGGTCTATCCATCAACTAGATGTGAAGTCGGGTTTCTTGCATGGAGAGTTGGAAGAAAAAGTCTACATTGAGCAACCACCTGAATATGCTAAGCGAGGCAGTGAAACAAAAGTATACAGGCTAAAAAAAGGATTATATGTGCTAAAACAAGCACCAAGGGCTTGGTACAGTCGTATAAATGCTTATTTTATTAAAGGGGGTTTTATTAAATGTCCATATGAGCATACTCTTTACACTAAATATGATGATGATACGAAGATATTGATGGTCTGTTTGTATGTTGATGATCTGATTTATATGAGCAATGATAAATCCATGCTTGCTGATTTTAAGAAGTCCATGATGACAGAATTTGACATGACTGATTTGGGATTAATGCACTTTTTTGTCGGCATTGAGATAGTGCAATCATACGCTGGTGTATTCATTTCCCAAAAGAAGTATGCTCTAGTAATTTTGGACAGGTTTGTGATGAATGATTGGTAATGCTTAGTCGTATCACGCTCAAATTAACCCAACTCAGATTAACTAAATAAACATGTAGTAGCGAGAGTATGGATCGTTCCCACGAGAAAAGTGAAATTTATTTGTGTTATTAAAAATACTAAAAATAAATAAAAGGGGATTTGGAAATTTTAGAATTAACTACTATGCAAGAATTAAAATAAAAAAATAAATAAATTAACGAAACTTGGTATCGGTCGACTACACCCTTGAAATCATTCACTCGATCATTGATTCCCTAAAAATAATTAATTCACATCGAATATTCATCATTGGAAATTAAATTCCTGTTTCACCTTAATTTTAGTTAATTAGAAAACATCATTCAAAATTAATCCTTACCAATGAATTAATCCGATAACAGCAATCTAGATTTAAATGTACGATAGCATTCAAATGAGTAAAACTAATGAAGCTAGACAACACAAACACCAGCGGTTGTATTTAGCCTAGTCAATTGTTATTCCTAAAAATTAATAAATTCAACAGCAGAAAATATTAAACGTAGTTGCTTCACAAATTAGATGATTCAAGCAATTACGGATTTGAATTCTAATTTAGCGGTAGATTGTACGAAAGAATTATCAGGTGATCAGTCTAATAATCAAACACACAAGCATGAAATAAACCAGAACAACTCTTGATACTCGATAAAAATCAAACAATGAAAATCTGAATCTCACAAAGTAAATAAAATCAAGGGTTTTGTCTTCCTTAACCAAGTACAAAACTAGAAAGATTAAAATCTAAGAACACAGAAGATAGAACCTAGCCACCAGATGTTTCCTCTGTGTTCTTCAGCCATCTCCAATCTCTCGTTTGATCTCTCCTTCGATCTGATGATCCCTATTTTGCGTCTAAATATCATGTATTTATATTGCTTTGAAAAGCCCACAAAATAAAGCCCGCAAAATAATATTTTAAATTTCCGAAATTCTATTCTTTTCCTCTGCGCGATATCCTGCTCGATCGGACAAAGTCAGCAGATCGAGCGAGACATTTTCCCAAACTCTCTGTCCCGATTTCTCAAGTGGCCCGCTCGATTGGACAAGTTCCGCGGATCGAGCGGATGCTTTTCTTCTCGCAAATCTGTACGCACAGATCATTAAGCGCACTTCATTCTCTTTATGCGCGATTGCGCTCAACAGCTACGCCCTTCATCTCATTGCTGCGCGATAGCGCTCCATATTGCGCCTTTCACCAAGTATCAAGCGCGATAGCGCTTAAGACTAGCGCTAACCACAACTCCAACAGCGCATCATCCTTTCTTTCTTCCTTTTTTACAGTAAGATTTCTTCCTTTTCTACAGTAAGAGCCCTTCGTTAGAGCGATAGCACTCCTTCAAGGGCTGTTCGTTAGAGCTGTTGGGTAGCGCTATTCGTTAACAGCTCTAACGAACCGCTCTACTTTTTCATCTTCTTTATTTTCTTCTTTTCTACAATTCTTTTGCACTCCAAACTTTCTTCATAAAATGTTGTTTCCTACACA
Organism: Henckelia pumila; assembly: GCF_033568475.1. Taxonomy (NCBI): domain Eukaryota; kingdom Viridiplantae; phylum Streptophyta; class Magnoliopsida; order Lamiales; family Gesneriaceae; genus Henckelia; species Henckelia pumila. The sequence goes on from NC_133120.1 coordinate 120,187,878, forward strand.
ATAAATCCGAAAGCATGTTATGTAGACATGATGCATGAAATATAAACAAAATACTTAAATCAACTAAATAAATTCATGCTAAACGACAATAAAAATTCATTAGAATATGCAACTAAAACACACCTATCAATGATTGCAATACTATAGTCACTCCAACTGAAGTTGGTCTTAAACTCTCAAAGAACGCAGCATGAGAGAAGGTGGATCCTACTTTATACAAGCAAATTGTGGGGAGTCTCATGTATTTGACTTCTACACGGCCAGACCTTATGTATGTTGTTAATTTAATTAGCAGATACATGGAGAATCCAGCTGAAGTTCATCTCTTGGCTGCAAAGAAAATTCTACGATGTGTGAAAGGTACTGTTGATTTTGGAATTCTTTATAGAAAGGGTGGAAATTCGAGTTTGGTTGGTTATTCAGATAGTGATTATGCCGATGATATTGATGATCGAAAGAGCACTTCTGGTAGTGTATTCATGTTGAATTCTGGAGCTATAACATGGTCATCAAAAAAGCAACAGATAGTGACTCTATCAACTACAGATGCTGAGTTTGTTGCTGCTGCTTCGAGTTCATGTCAAGTAATTTGGCTGAGAAGGCTACTGAAAATTCAATACAACAAGCAACAAGGTTCGACTGTGATGTATTGTGATAATCTCTCAACAATAAAACTCTCAAAGAATCCAGTCTTACATGGGAAAAGCAAACACATTGATGTGAGATATCATTTCTTACGTGATTTATGCAAGGATGGAATTGTTGATTTAGTGTATTGCAAAAGTGAAAATCAGTTGAAAGACTTATTGACCAAGCCTCTCAAATCTCCTGTTTTTGTGAAGCTTCGAAGTATGCTTGGAGTTTGCTCATCAAAGGAAGCTGAAGTTAATCTAAGAAACACGTTTTCAGATTGATTCCTAAACTAATATCTGTAGATATCAGATTAAGGGAAGATGTTAAGTATTATTATTGTACAGTAGGTTATTTGAGTAAGTCTTATTATGTTTGACTAAGTCTTATTAATTAGATGTAGTGGATTGTGAACGTGTGGTAGTGGAGGTTATGTTCTCTGTAGTTTAAGTCTACTTATTTTATTATTTTTTTTGTGTTAAATATATGTGTATTGCTCTTCCTCTATCGGCTATTTTTATTTTACAGGTCTTTACTCTTATTCTTCCTTTGCTATGTATTGAATTATTTTACAATACCTCCTTTAAAAACTCACTGTTCATCAGTTGATGTTGACAAATTTTTCCGTCCACCGAATTTGATGTTTGAAGACATATAATTTCTTAAATCAGGAAGACAAACAATCAATTGGTTTAATTTAATTTTGTCGCAGTGAATGCAGAAGACTAGCACAATTGCAGAAGACGAATCACAACGGGTGAGTCAAATCGGGAATTCATTAAATCTATACTAACTATCGGTAGATGAGATCCTAGCATATGGGTAATACCCAAACCATACATCCAATGGTTCTTATTTTTACACATACGCGTGATTAATTATATATTGTTGACTTGACAAATAATAGGACATTAGATCTATCATTGAGGTAATACTCATATGCTAGGTTGAAATTTACCCTAACTATCCTTTGATTTAATTTAATTTTTCTGCAATGAATGCCTTCCATGTCTTCATTAGTCATTCATTAAATCTTCAAAATATTGAACACCAAAACCATCGGACAAACCATCTTTATAAGGTAAACATTTCCATTTACTCACCAAACATTAAAGCTTCATTACACTTTCTATTTACTGTACCATATATTAGGCCATAATCAGCTTAGTAATATTGATTTGCAAAGGGCGTAAAACTAACAGAATATCAAATTTGCTCATACAGGTTTCCGAAATAGAGAAAATGGGTTCAATACGTTGATTATAAAACTCATAACCACCAATCAATTTTCACATCTTGCTTTGACATAACCATTCACTTATATTCCCTCCAAGTTTTTAATTTCAGATCTCACCAATTCCTCATTTGAGGCTCAAAAAAATTCTACAGTGACATAATATGTTTAGGAGTTCGAATATTGTTGTTCATTGGAAACCGATAAATTTCTCAAACAATGAGATTCGAAGTTTGATTATACATAGATGAAACGGTCATCTATATCTAAATTTCACCTATCCATTTCTTCCAGGTTTTCTTTTCTTCTCTTTTTTTCCGTTGGATTTGTTTCTTATTATGTTCTTTACAAATTATTCTTTGTTTTATAAATTAATTAATAATGGTTGTTTATGATATATTTGTGCTACCCATTTGTTAAACTAAATGATAGTTGTACGTAATCGAATGGTTTTCCACAATCATATGTTCTAACCCCGTAAACATTTTGAATTTTTTCACATTTATATAACTTAGTCTTACGAATCTTCTAATACTATTCTTACCCTTGCGTTACATTTTTGTGCTAAGGAGAAAATCAAAATGTAGAGATAAATATCACGTAGATGCAATTTGTTGAGATGTAATTTAGTTTTTATATATGGGGTGTTTTCCATACCACATTGTCTTGAAGAAGATTTTTTTTTATTTTTGATGGTTGATGGTGAGGGTGATATTGTTTTGCCTGTCACAGTTATTTTTAAAATTATGTCTCATTTGTAAAAATTATTTTTCTATTGTAAGTTTTTGGATCTTCTAAGATACTTTGGTAATTGCATTTGATTGTGACTTGTGAACTTATTTTGTCTATCATGTCTAAACATGTAATTTTTTTAAAAAAAAATTAAAATTATATAATGTTGTTCAATTGGTTTTTGTATCGATAGATATAAATATTATTTTTCCTCTTGCAGTAATTAATATGTGTTCAACTTGGATACTGTTTTCTTCAACTCCGTTTTACGGACAACTATATTTGTGAAATGACATTTCATCTTCTAATACAATCCATAAATATAGATATTATTAGCCCATCTTCAACCATAAAAACCATTTTGGTGCAAGTTTTGCACTAAAATAGTGTAATTTCTGCACCAAATACAGCATTCATCTCCAACCCATTCGCACCAAATCTTGAACTAAAAAAAATATTCTCGGAATATTTCTTTTATTTCACATATATTAATTATTATTATTATTCAATATTTTTAAATAAATAAGTATTAAATTAAATGAATTATTATAATATTTTTTTTTATTATTTAATTATTAAAACAATAATTTAAATATTAAAGTATTATTTATAATTTTAAAAACAAATAAAATTCATTATTATTTAAAAAACAAATAAATATAATAATTTAAAAATAATAAAATAATTTAAAAATATAAAAAAAAAAATAAGAAGGGCTGCGCAAATTTGGCGCAGCCCCTTTTCCTGCGCCAAATATGGTGCAGGAGTTAATGGGGCGCCGAGATTGATTTTGCACCAAAATAGTGCATTTTTGCACCATTTTGGTGCTCCGTTGAAGATGCTTAATTGTTATTTTTATTTGTTTTAATTTAGTTTTTTTTAGTTCAACGTCTTTTTAAAAGGTACATGATGTGTATATATGTGTGTTAAATATTTTAGTTATATTATTTGATTGCATTAAATTTATTTTAAAAACATGTATTAAGTTACACACAAACGTGTTTGTCACATTTTTTTCGTTACACAAAGTTGCTAGTATATATAATATTTGGGTGTGGGGATGTGGGACCCTTTCCTCATTTCATTTTTTTAAAAGTAAATTAAATTATTTAACGTTAATTTTTTTTTTCGCTTTCTTTAGACCTTATTTTTTTCCTTAAATTATGTGTACAAAATGGAGCAATTATGTATTAATTTTTTAAAAATATAAATTGTCAGTAAAAAATATTATAATTTTTAACTAATAATTTTTTTTTAAAAAAATAGTAATTCATATAAAAAAAAAAAAATACATCATTGTTTGAATTTTTTTGTCATAAAAAAAACTCATGTTGGGTTTTTATTGTCGTAGATGCGCTATTACCCAAAACGTGAAGCCCAAGAACCCCAAGTCCACGTGCAACAGCGGGAACTGGAACACAATTTGGCGGGAATATATCAAACACCTTTCTCGGTAGATCCATTCTACACTTTGATAATCGAAATGGAGAGCGACGGGGTGGCGCCAAGTCCCAGAGTAGCGGTGGCGGTGTTTCTGCTCAAGGGAAACAAGGTCTTATTGGGGCGCCGCCGCTCTCCCGTCGGCCGCGACACCTTCGCGCTTCCCGGGGGCCACCTCGAGTTCGGTCAGTAGTACTCTCTCCTCATTTCCCACGCATTTAATCGCTTCCATCATAAAATCAAAGATCTGCATTCTTTTTCAGGGGAGAGTTTCGAGGAATGTGCGGCCAGAGAAGTGAAGGAGGAGACGGGGCTAGACATCAGCAAAGTCGACTACTTAACCGTCACCAACAACGTCTACTCGCGAAACCCATCGAATCCACTGCATATCGTGGCCGTGTTCGTGCGTGCGATCCAGGCTGATCCGACTCAAGTGCCGCAAAATCTGGAGCCGGAGAAATGCGAGAGTTGGGATTGGTATGACTGGAATAATCTACCCCGACCGCTCTTTGGACCGTTGCAAGCCATGGCGGATAATGGGTTCAGTCCATTTCCCACTGATCGTGAAAATGATTGAAGATTTTTCCAATCTGGGAAAATTTCATAATGTCCGAGTTCTAGGCTAAGAGCTCAAAATGATTACGAACTTGGGAGATATATTAAATATTTCTTGCGCTCTTGTTGGCTAATGAATTACTATATTTAATTTCTCTATGTTATCTAGCTATATACTAGTTCATGAATATAATTTTTATAAGGTGTCCGATTGATACAAATTTTGAATTTTGATGGCATCTGTAGATTAATTTGTATGGAGAAATTAGTTGAAAAGTCGTTTGAATGACTGACTAATTGATGCAGTATTTGAAGAGCTCTTCTTGGCCCATTTTATGTGAAGATTGGTTGAGTTCTTTGTTACAACAAGGGTAATGCCATATACTCATAATTGGGGGGTGCGAATTGCGATGACCAAAAATCAATGTGACACGTTTGATAATTTGTGGAAAATAATAGAACTTCATATCGTCAAATTACAATTACATCATTGGTTTTTAAAGAAATGTAAGGATATATGAGCGTTTAATTAATTGTCAGAAATTCGATTTATTCTATTAACAATTTCTTAAGCGAGTTCGTCACACTCTGTTGTCCGATATCATTTACCTTATTAGCGTGATTTGAAAGTTATTAGTTAGATTGAGTAAATTTAGAGGTGTCAAAATGGGTTATGCCCGTCAGGTTGGCAATATCTCAACCCGCCTAAAAGGTGGGTCGTCCCGCCACGTCTAATGGTGGGTTGTGGTGGATTACGGGTTGACCCGCAAAAACCCGCTAATTTACACGTGAGTCCGCCGGGTTGGCCCGTTCCGCCACCTAAAATAGGTGGGTTGGGTTGATGTTTTCTCAACCCGCCTAAAAGATGGGTCGCCCCGCCTAATGATGGGTTACGACAGATTGTGGGTCGCCCCGCCCCGCTGGCCCATTTTGACTCCTGTATGAGTAATATTAGGTGCATAATGCATGCAGTGCCAGACCTGAGTTTTTTAGGCCTGAGGCGAGCACAAAAATTTGGTGTCCTTGAACCGTAATATTTATATATTTTTTCATCAATAAATATGATAGTATAAATAACATGATTTCTAGAATAAAATATAGACAAAATATATAATCTAAATAATATGTCATAAGAAATTACTAATAAAGTCAAGATCATCCAAGAAATATATGAAATTCATGTTTTGAGTCAGTACATAGTCGCTTGAATATTACTTGCCTCGCGGTATCAAGTCATTTAGTCTTTTTTATAACATAGTTGATCGGAGATAAGTTTCGAACAACTTCAGCTTGAAAAAACCCGCTTTTTGAAAAATGCAACTTCTGATGGATCAAAAAATTTATGCGGTCTGGTGTTGCCGTGTTGAGAAATATCCTGAAACGTATTGATAGACAAAAATAAAGTAATAGTGAAGCTTGATTATTGTAGAATAATAAAAGATTTGTTTTTTGGCGGAAGGATGAAGATGAGGTATTTCGGATTGATTATCGATTATTGTCGAATGTTTATAACTGAGATAAAAAGATATTGAATGGTCAGAGTTCAATTTTTCATCATAAGCTACCTCCCATTAATTATCATTTATGAAATGAGTTTATGGATTAATTATATTATACTATATTAGTAAACAAAATTAAATTTTGGTGACTTCAAAATTTTGAGGCCGGAGACTGTTGCCTCAAATTTCAGTGTAAGTACATGGGTGCATGCCAAAAGAATAGTGCATTTCCATTGTCATTTTTTTAAAAAAATCTCACCAGATCTAGTATTGAGATACATAATTAAATTCAAATTATATTTTTATATAAATCATGGTTTAAAATTTGGTATTAAACTTTACTTTTCTTTCGCATATAGACAACAGAGTCATAACTTTGTAAATAATCAACATAGCTAGCTTGGTGTAGAAGTTAGAACATTGTATAAGTTATTCCTAGTGCTAGAGAGTGTTGGCACTTGGCAACTCTGAAATTATTGATAATTATTATTTATTTTGATCATTTTAAAAAGTAAGGTTAATCATGTATCAAGTATTTGGCAAACAAGTTTATTTTATTTCTGTTTTTTTTAATGATACATCATTTCTACTTTTAAATCAATCAATTACTCTTTTTTTTTTAAAAAAGAAAAAAATCAATTACTTAAATACATAACAAAGTCACTGTTTTTTTCTCTCTCTCACCACTTTTTCGTACCGTTTCTCCTTTTAATGCAAAAAGTATCTTTCACAACATTATTTTCAAAATTAATAAGCCAACATAAATAATTCAAAGTTACATGAAAAATATATAATATAAAAGTGTTCCTAGATTTATTTTTAAAAAAAATTAAACTAACAACCGACACTAATAAGATAGTGTTTGAAAAATTTTATAAAGAAAAAGTTAAAAATATCTCTTTTTAAGCATTTTAAACACTATCTAAGTCTATTATTTTAGGCATCAATTGACTCGTGGATAGGACTATGCAAGATTCAAAATATATGACTAATAAATCAATATATGTCAATAAGATCATGATGATTAATGCATGACACTAATCTATATTGCACTGTACATAAAGGATTTGTCTAATTAATAGAGACAAAAGATGACACCAATTTTTTCCCAAAATTACCCTTATAAATTTATGTTTTTCTTTGATGGTTTTTTTCTTCTTCAAAATTTCAAATTATAGTTTAATTATTTGATAAGTTTTAAAATTATGGTATGACTTAAAAGTGTCTAAATGGATGAGATCCGTTAGGATGGTCTGCCCACCATATAAAATAAGTGCATGGCTTGCGTTGATCATTTTTCAACTCACCAAAATGACGGACACCCCACTCCAACCCGCCAAACCTCACCACCTAGTAGATGAGTTGAGTTGATATTTTTTCAACTTGCTTAAAAGACGGACCGTCCTGCCTAATGATAGTCGGGTTATGGGTCAACCTGCTCTGCTAACCCATTTTAACAAATCTATATGACCTTCATATAAATATATCAATTCAAATAACATCATGACTCTTTATTATTTTTTATCACTTTGATATTGTTTCTATCAGAATATAAATCAAATTAATTATAAGAAAAAAACTGTACAAGCACGAAACATATGTGCGCCAATACACTAGTCTTTTAGAAATTTTAGCCAAATATTAGACAAAATAAAAATAAATAACAATCAATATCTTATTCTCAACAACATAAGCATCTTAAAGTAATAGTGGCTTCTTTAACCTTAAAAAAATAATGGGTTCTTTAGATTAACATATAATAAATTGAGTGGTTGATTAAGAAAGGTTGATACTCATACTCATATTACAATATAATAGGACAAATATTATTATAAAAAAAAAGGGTGAGCCCCACCCCAAGGGCTTCACACAGAGTCGCCCCAAGCTCCGGCATGAAGGGAGGTAAATCAGGATTATGCCTGGCCAGGTAAGTATCCAGGGAGAGGAAGGCTCGCAAGCACGATAAATAAGGCCAAATACACCTTTTACGGGATTTGAACATTTATCACCTTCTTTTTCACCAAGGCCTTTGTCAGTCCAGCTGTGCTCTGGGGCACGACAAATATTATTATTGCCGCACAGTCACGATGCGACATGTGGGTCCTTGACTAGAAATAGTTGGATAATATAGGACAGACAACTCAATATATTTCGAAATAATTCCAAGGATAGGGTACAAGCTTGCTTCTGTTGGATATGACCCCAAAATGACAATACGATGTCATTTCATACTGATATACCACCCCACGAATTACCATTATGAAAAAACTTAGATTGAAATGATGGATCGATGTGAGTATGAAAATATAAGATGGTCTAGAGTTTAGACCATACATAGGCCATGTTGTATCGGCCATCGGGAGTTGCACCTTTTACGTTTTTTTATAAACATGATAATCTTGGGCACTTCCACCATCGAAGTAATAACTCTATATTTTTATGATTATGATTGGCCAATTTTCAGGTAAGATTCATAATTTTTTCATATGAAGTTAACATGAAAATTGTATGCGGTCCAATCATGGCCATAAAATCAGCCGAGGGGTAATACTCCTCTATAGGTTCGAATTTCTTCATCTGAACGAGGCTAATATTTTATTTTGAGTTCGTATGATCTTACGAACATTATGTATAAAAATACCCAAAAAGTAACTCCACGAATATAACATAAATAAAATGGGATTTGGATCCCCCCACAACAGGGGATGCTGTGGAGGAAACAGCCCACATGCCTTTTCCTTTGTTTTTTTTCGGTTGGTTTTCATTTTTTTTTTTTCAAATTTTGTAATTTTTTTTTATTCTTTAACTAAACAATTTTGTTTTTATTTTTTATTTAAAAAAACAAAAATACAAAATTGGTCGTGAAATGATATTTTATTTTGGTGTCCTTTTTTAAAATTTAATTAAAAATTTAATTAATTCATATTTATAATTATCTAATTAGATCAAATATTTAGAATAAAAGATGCTGACAATCTATTTACTAAAATTTATCCATTAATTTTTATCATAATATTTTATTAATAATTATATGATATCGTATGATGTTCTTCTTTTTGCCAAAAAACTTGAAACATTATCATAAATATTTTAATATTATATGCTTTAAGTCGAATATTTATTTTATATTTAATAAAAATTTCGAAATAGCATTTTTTTAAATAAATAAGCATTTTTTTGTGTTTTTTGAACGAAATCTTGAAAATGTAAAAAAAAATCGGAATTTATTCTCCCTACCAGAGAGATTTCGAATACTCGCGGTTCGGAATATTCAAGTTTCAAAATATGTCGAGTTCGAGTTCCCGAATATTCAGATCCCAAAATTTCAGAAATTTTCTCTTATTTATTGTAAGTTTAAAAAAAAACTTGAATTGAGAATAAAAAAAAATAAACGAATTGAACATGTAGAAATTGGAGGCAAAATTTTTTTTTTTTTTTTAAAATAAAATTAGATTAAAAAATTAGATGAACTAGAAAATAAAAAATAAAACCAATTTTGTTTTTTTAAAAAAAGAAAGAAGAAAAACAAAATCGTTGAGTTAAAAGAATGTTAAAAAATTAACTTGAAAAAAAAGGAAAAGAGAAAACAAAAAAAAAAAGGAACGTTTCCTCCACAGCATCCCTGCTGTGGGAGGCGGAATTGATATGATTCCAATCTTGAAAATAAGTCCGTGTGGTCATCATCTTAGTATCTAATTTTTTTCTCCGGATATTCTGTATTAAAGTTTATTTTAAGAATGTTTTCTGTATTAAACTTTAACAAGAGACAAGTATCGAACGTTAAATATAAAGATGAATACAAAAATAGCCAATTTTCATGATACCAAATGTTTGTTACCACAATTGCTTGTTCATTTGGGCGAAGTAATATAACTTTATTTCCTTAAACAAATAGGTATGGGTTTAATTCACGTAAATAATAATAATAATAATAATAATAATAATAATAAAAATAAAAAATCCTCAACCTCTACTACACAAACGGCATAATAATAAAAAAAAAATGTTATTGGTTATCCTACACATCAATTCCGTTCACATATATCAAAAGTGTGTATATAAAATTTAATATAAAATATGAATAATATTTGAAACGTCGAAATTTTCGGTAAACACGATATTTAATTTAATACCTTGTTCTTCAAACACTAGAATGACTATCATAGACATATATTAATTTATAGATGCTCATTCCTATCGCTACCATATATTTGAGAAATATATGTCAAAGATATAGCTTTAATTTATTTTTAAATGACAATAATATTTTGGACTATGTCAGTTTATTTGACAGGATACTATCTCTAATTTTTTTCTGTCCTCCACGATCATCAAACCCCAAATTGAAATATGCTACATTTCCTATTCAAGCACATCCTTTAAAGGATTTAGTTCAACCTATTTTGAGGGTATTATTCTATCAGTAGATTTAACAATTCATGATTTGTCATGTCAGCACTATAATATTAATTATGTATATGTGTTGAGATGTAAATCCTCGAATTTATGATTTAAATATTATATAAAAAAAGGATTTCATTAACTCTTTAAAGATCTCACTTGCCACAAACCACTAATAAATGAACCCCCACATGCGACACTTTCAATCTACGTACACGACAGTCAGAATTTAATATCGAGCACATGTCACACTTCCAATTTAAGTATTCACCTTCGTATTTTTTGCGTTTCTCAAAATTAAAATCATTCTCTTTCAAAAATAAAATAAAATAATTCCACTAATTAAAGTATCATATATCATAGAACAAAAAAATTTAATTTCAAATCATAAGCAAAATTCATAAATGAAGATTATAAATATGCACTCGCGCTTTTTTAAATACAAAATGACCCCGTAACTTCTTTCAACTTTCTACCTACATTACATTTAACAAGTAATCATGCATGTGGTTTATACAAAAATTAATTATCTGAAAAAAATATTTAAAAATAAACTATGAGAGATTAAAAAAATGTGAAAATATGAGATAAAATCGGAAGAAGTCGGAGAAATAACAAGACAAACCACACCAAAATTAAATAATTATAATAAAGATTTAAAAGAATAAAAATATATTAAACTTGAATATGTCTCTTGTAAGACATTCTCATGGAGACGGACCGATCTGGTTCATATTTTTAGTGAAAATAAATATTGTTGAAGTTAAATTAATACTTTTACGGGTCGAGTCGGATCAGATACCATATTTTTTGTGGTTAAGATAGTATTTGAGAAAGCTTTTAGGAAGCACTTCTCAACTTTCTATTCCCAAAATTTCACAAAATTTCAAAATTTTATGAAAAAATCTGAGAAGTAATTTTTAGAAGCTCTCCAAACATTACCTAAATATCAAAATTTTGTGAAAGAAAAGTTGAAAAGTGTTTATTAAAAGCTCTTCCAAACATTACCTAAATATAATGTCTGACATGCTAGTATTTCTTTATTTTTTACAATTGCAATTGTTGGTTCGTTAAGATGTGTCACATTGGTTGAGTAAAAATATTGAGAGTTATAAATATGAAATAGGACAATCCTTCATCTTGAAATAGCTTTTGGGGTTAGATTAAGTTCACTTTCGTGTTAAGATGTCTCCCATGCATTGGGTAAAAATGTCCACTTCGTTTTAAGATTTTTAAAAAATTTTGTAAAGAGTTAGGTCCAAATTCATAATGTTTAACACAAATAAAAAAAAATTTCCTTAAAAATAAAAAAATTTCAATAAATAAATTTATTAAAAAAATTATTTTAATTGGCGTGTACGGTTAAAATGGCGAGAGACGAAAAGAATTTCTGAGCAACAGTCTGACTGTACCGTACGAGTACTAGCAAAGGACAAAAAACATGCAAAGTTGAAAATCGTTACACGTTCCACGTGGCACCATCGCATTCCTTCTAACTCCCGGAAAGCGATCGCAGCCCCACGTTTCCACTTCAGCCAAAAACCAAAGCATTCATCACACATATTCGCAGCTAGAGCTTTTCCGCTACTGTATGTTCACTCCACTGTAATCCATACGCACAATCTCAGCCAAAAAATGACGGATATTACCGATGATATTTCGGAAGAGATATCGTTCCAGGGGTTCGAGGATGACTGCAAGTTGCTGGGGAATCTTCTCAATGATGTTCTTCAGAGGGAGGTTGGCCCGCAGTTCATGGAGAAGGTGGAAAAAACCAGAGTGCTTGCTCAGGTTCGTTTGTGTACTCAGTTTTTGAGATACGCACTCGTTCTTTCTGGATTTGTGTTTGTTTGTGCTCTGTTTCTGTGATTTCTTCATTTTTCCTCTGTTTGATTTGCCTTATCGGGAAATTTTTGTCGTGTTTGCTTTACTTGTGATTTCGTGGTCCGTCTGGTGTAAGCCTCTTCTTTAATGTCTAGAACTTTATGTATTTATGTGTATTTTTTGATGCTGAGCTGATTTAGTCGTTTCTGGTTGTATCTTGCCTTTTGCCATCGGGGGGATTTGTTGCTAGGATCGTTATATTAATGGGCAGAATGTGTGTGCGCAGAGCGCATGCAATATGAGGATGGCTGGAATTGAGGACACAGCGGAGCTGCTTGAGAAGCAACTTGCCGCGGAGTTGTCGCAAATGACACTTGAAGAAGCCCTATCACTTGCCCGAACGTTTAGTCATTATTTAAACCTTTCGGGGATTGCTGAAACTCATCACAGGTATATGGCATTTCTGTTGTTCTTTAATGGTATAATTGTGATCTTGGTTGTTTTTTGTGCTTGCATGATTCAGAGGTATGGAAAATTGCTAGAACTACATACTAATGACTTACTTCAACTTTTGTACTTTCGACTTTTTAACTCTATTTTATTTGAGGTGTAGTCTTCGTGCGTCGATGATATTTCTTACATCCTCAAATTGATGCCGAAATCCTTGATATTTGAAGCGTGGGATCTTATGAAATTTTGACATGGTTAATTTGCAGAGTGACTAAGATACGAAGCACTGCAAAGCTATCGAAATCTTGTGATGATACTTTCAATCAGCTCATTCAGGGTGGTGTTTCTCCAGATGAGCTTTATAATACGGTTTGCAATCAGGTCTGTAGCTGTTGTTCTCTTTTCTATTTTTGCTAGTGAAATGGTTTGGAGCGTCTGTTTCTAGCATTAATGTTGCTCAATTCTTTTCTCAGGTGGTTGAGATTGTCCTCACCGCACATCCCACTCAAATAAATCGTCGTACTTTACAGTACAAACATATTAGAATTGCAGTATGTACTTTATATGGCTTTTATTCTAGATATAAGGTAACAACCATGAGATATATTTAAGCTTGGCATATATATAACATGCATTTATCCTATTGCAGCATCTTTTAGAATACAATGATAGGCCTGATCTGGGGCAAGAAGACCGAGACATGTTGATTGAAGATTTGGTTAGTTATTCATTTAAAATTTAGACCATTTTTGAAAAGGAAAAACTGACTGACTTAATTGACATTTTCCTAATCTCCGTGAATATTTTTGTCAATACAGGAAAGAGAAATATCAGCAATCTGGCAAACAGATGAACTAAGGCGGCACAAACCTACTCCAGTTGACGAAGCTAGGGCAGGTAAACTCCACAGGCAATGATCGGATTTTTATAATGTTCCTTTTACACTCTTTTTTTTTTCAGGCTTAAACATTGTAGAACAATCACTTTGGAGAGCTGTACCTCATTATTTACGACGTGTTAGCAATGCTTTAAAGAAGGTTACTATCATTCATTTTTTGCAATTCCCATGCCAAACTCTGGTTTTAGCTGTAGTTATATTCAATGTTCTCAGCATACTGGAAATCCACTGCCTTTGATGTGCACTCCAATTAAATTTGGATCTTGGATGGGGGGTGATAGAGATGGAAATCCAAATGTGACGGCAAAGGTGATGTTCTTAATCTTTCGTTGTGAAATTGTGTGCTACATGTATGATTTTAGTTGAAGGGAGCAAAATTTGAAAGACAAGAGTGATAAAATGTGTAAATACTGCTTTATTTCTGGATCACAACCTTCAAATATAGATTAGGCTAAACTCTTCTCATTCATGTCCCTTCGGGGACATCAGATAAACTCTTCCCAATCACGATTCTGATAAAGCGGTTTCATATTGTGTTTTCAGGTCACAAGAAATGTATCTCTTTTATCCAGGTGGATGGCAATTGATCTCTACATACGTGAAGTTGATAACCTGAGATTTGAACTTTCAATGAACCAGTGCACTGAGAATTTTTCTAGACTGGCACATGAAATTTTAGAGAAAGGTCTGGCATCGCTGTTTCCATAGTTTTCCACGACAAATGTGCTCCTACCCACTATCATTAAAAACTTAAAACTCGGCATGTGAGGTCATAAATAAACGAAGTGACTTTAATTCATTTTTATGATGTAACTAAACCTTATTAGCTGTGCAAGAACTATAGTGGTTTTTGCATCTCAACATGCTACTGAAGGTCACTGGTGAGGAAGAGTAATTATCCATTGATGTTCTTTTTCCTCCTCCGATTTTTAGCTCACTGAGATATTAAAAAATAACCGATTGGTCTTCATAATATTTGAACGATTCAGGTAGTTTTACTTTGTTTGTCATCTTACAGCAAAGGTCTGTGGTACATGCTAACTTTACTTTTCCCATCCCATTTTTCCTTCAAAATTGGCATTTGCCTAGTTAGGCATGGTAATCAATAAGGTAGTTAGGCATAGTAAGTTAAGGATTTGAATGTTTTTTGTTTCAGAATTTCTGTACATTACCTGAAATGGAGATAATCTTGAGCTTTATTTGAGGAAATATTAGTTTGCATCCAGAACTGAAATGTTAGTTTGTTCTCATTTTCCATAAATCAAATGGCTTTCAGAAAATTCAACGGACGATCGGCATGACATCTGGAATCCACCTTCACTCAGGAATCAATTTAAGAACAATAGCCATCACGCCCCCCCTCTTCCAACACAGCTTCCAACTGGAGCTGATCTACCTTCCTGTGCAGGTTGACTTCTTATTCGTAATAGTTTATTCTATCTTACCTCCTTTTTTCAAGTTGAGTAATGTTCTATACGCATAAGCAATGTCTACTATTTATACAGATCGAAGCATCACATGAGTCCACATTTGTTGAAACTTGTAATATTTGATGTTTCAACATCGTTGTGATCCAGACTCTACTTCTGCTGCATTTGATCGTTTTGCTGGTCCACATGAACTGATTATTTCTTACTGCTTGAGTTATAGCACCACATAAATTGTACGGTTCCTCTTCGAAAGTTCTCTCTCTCTTTTCTGGAGTTTTTCCTTGAGCTTCAAAAGCAACAAAAAATATTTTGGGTGCTTTGTCATGGTCCAAATTCAAAACTATGATTAGTTCAATACATCTGTTGATGAACGTGTCAGTGAGTTAATTCATATCAATTTTAAAAGATATGAATGTCGTTCTCAGGATATTCTCTGATTCTCCTGTTCTTACGCTTGAACCCTTTTAAGGCTTCAAGGCTTTGCTGATAAATTGTTTCTGTGCTATATCATGCAACTTGTTTCGTCATTGCGTCAAAACTCTCTTCTGTTCTGCAATTATCTGACTATTCAGGCTCCTGTTCACCTCGTTTTTCTTTCCTATAAGCATGTCCACCTTGGCATTCGCTCTTTCTCTGTTTTATGGAGGGTAAATGGGTCTTGGTATCTTCATCGCCACGAAGTTTAGGTACTTTATGGCATCATGCATTTCTCTGACATTACTCCGCTGATTCCAGTTAGTCATGGTAGTTTGTGTTATGATGCCTCCCAAAACTGGTTATTGGAACCTTTTCTTTCCAAAGGTTCCTAGGATAGAAAGTTCTGATTTTCATGTTCCTTTTCTACTTGTCTGGTTTTGTTGGTTGTCAGGCGATAAATTGTGTTATTCTTCTCTCGCGTATGACTTGTTTGCATTATAAATATGTTGTTTCATTAATGTACTCTTTTTGTCAGCAGAACACAATGAGGTAGAATCTCACTATCCTCGCCTAGATGTTCCTGGGTCAGAATTCATGCCATTGCATTCTGAGGTGAAGTAAATGCTCTTGTATATTTTTGACATATTCTACATCCGTCATGGTTAATGGACTCGGTCTTTGCATTTTCGGTAATAGTGTTTAGGTGATTCCTAAACCCCATTTTCCTTCTTACAGGATGGTCAATCTTCTTTGGGAGTTAAAGAATCTTTGCATGATATTAGTAAGCTCACTATCAAAACACATGGAAACGACAGTGTGAGTAATTCAGGAAATGCTCAGTCAGTTGTTACTCCAAGAGGTTCATCTTTCAGCTCAAGCCAACTTCTAGCTCAGAGAAAAGTATTCGCTGAATCACAGTTAGGAAGAACTAGTTTTCATAAACTCCTAGAACCTAGCTCTTCCCAGAGACCTGGAATCGCTCCTTACAGAGTTGTTCTAGGAGACGCAAAACAAAAGGTTCTGTTTTCTGCTTTCAAATTCCTGGATGATTAAGCTCTTTGAAAAAATGATAGTTTCACAATATCTCTGTTCAAAACGAAAGATGATATCTCACAGCATCTCTGTTAATGAAAGATGATATCTCACTGAAGTTGTCTCATATTTTGCTCATGTGTTAATAAAAGTTAAATAGTTATTTGGGACCTTCTCCTGAATTTTCCACATTTGCATTGCTTAGCAGAGGAAAATTCATAATCTATGGACTATAAGATGATTATTGAATGCAGAAATTTCCTTGTGAATTTCAGTTTTTGTCATCTCATTTTCATGTGATGATTTCATTTAAATTGGGATGCTTATACAATCAGATGTATCCATGTTGGTCTTACCTAAATGCTTTAGTTCTTATGTGGTTTGCTAGTATATTTGTTGATCCATCAAAATGTTTGTCAGAGAACTAATAAGAGGTCCTAGCCCAAATGCATATTCTACTCTAAGTTCTCAAGGATAAACCTTATCGCAATGAACTCGTGTTCTCTACTGGCTACTTTACTTTTGTTGTATCATCCTATAAGCTAAATGGTCACACTAATCCAGCTTTTGAAGACTAGGAAGCAGCTTGAACTTCTTCTCGAAGACCTTCCTTGTGAACATGATTATAAGGATTACTATGAAACATCAGAGCAACTTCTTGAACCACTGATAATGTGCTATGAATCCCTGGTATCTTCATTTTTCACTTTTATCAAATGAATTAGATGTTTAGGTGAACTTTAGATCAAGACACGCTCATTTACTGACTGATAGCAACTTTTGTAGAAATCTTGTGGGTCTGTAATCTTAGCTGAAGGCCGCCTGGCTGACCTAATCAGGCGTGTTGCTACTTTTGGGATGGTGCTAATGAAGCTTGATCTTCGTCAGGTAGTTAGTTACTCAGTCCTTGTTCCAAAGCACAAGTATACCTGGCAATTTGTGGCAACATTTTGTCTTTTCTGTGTCAGGAATCCGGGAGACATTCTGAAACTCTAGATGCTATAACCGAATATTTAGATATGGGTACATATAGTGATTGGGATGAAGATAAGAAACTAGAATTCCTGACCAGAGAATTGAAAGGGAAGAGACCTCTAGTCCCTCCAACAATAAAGGCAAGTGTTTCAATGTGCATGCATTTTTAACTGCTCTCAAGTCTCAATCCTGTCTTTCTCGCAATTCAGTCTTTGAGGATGTTAAATAGTAATCTTTTCTTATTCAACGTGCAATCATGCTGAGCTTTTTATCCCAGTTGTGCTCTATGATGAATGAACATGAATGAGACTTGTGTTAAGGCTTCTAAGTTCTATCTCAGTGCACTGACTTGAGCATTTTGAGTGATCATGAATTACAGGGTTGATAATCTATGCTTCTCTTTGGATAATATTAGAAACTACAGTGGTTCTCTTGCTCTGTCATGTGTAAAAACAATTAAATAGCTGCTCACTCACGTAACTAGGAAACAAATTACTCTGTGCTATAAAGATCTTTGAAACATTCCAAGTGCAAAGCCTGTCCAAATTCCTCTCTGTTATTTATGGATAGGTAGCATCACCAAATTCAATTGCCATGGTTGAATGCCGCATTTTCTTATTTATGAATTTTATCAATATTTAGTGATTACAACGTTCTTCTTTAGGTTGCGTCTGATGTCAAAGAAGTACTGGAGACCTTCAGAGTAGCCGCTGAATTGGGAAGTGATTCACTTGGAGCTTATGTGATTTCAATGGCTTCCAATGTATGACATGCGATTTATACCCAATTCTTAGTGACCCTGTTGTGAATACAATTAAACATCAAATCTTGTTAAGTGATTAAAATCTTTTGTATTTTATCTGTCTTCACTGGCAGGCTAGCGATGTTCTTGCAGTTGAGCTTTTGCAGAAGAATGCCCACCTTTCCATTGCTGGAGAGCTCAGCAGACGACGTCCATGTGGAACGTAAGATACTTGTCTTACATTAATTGCATAATGGAGGGTTGTTGTTTGAGAGGCTAGATTAATTGAAAGGCATGGATTTATGTGTCATCCGGTAAAATATTTTGTCATCCCAATTTGTTATTGAAAAGAAATTGCTAGGATGACATATGATATTGTATTTAAAAATATGAAAAATGTCGAACTCTCCCTACTCATTTACAATGTTGTTTAATCAAATAGAATATTGTAGACAAGAAACTTACCTTATAACAAAGTTGCATAAAATTTGTAACCACGCAATTTGTAAACCAAATGCTATGATTCCTTTCAGGTTTTGCTTTCAACGACTTCCCAAGTGTTTTGAAGACTAACGACAATACTTAACAGACAGGAATTAACTTAGATTGCAAAAGACTAATGAACATTTTCACAAAATAGAGATGAAATTAGCTGTTTTTATGAACAATGCTTGATGACTGGAAGTATTGTATGTTTTTTGAACCTCTTTTCATGATTATTGGAATAGGCTTCGGGTAGTTCCTTTATTTGAAACTGTCAAGGACTTGAGAGAAGCTGGTTCTGTCATTCGGAAGCTATTATCGATTGATTGGTACCATAAACATATCATTAAGAACCATAACGGACACCAAGAGGTATTGCTGAAATGATCATCATTATGTTTTATGAACTTGTGGCAGATTTGAGCTGAAACATGATCTCCTTACAGGTGATGGTTGGATATTCTGACTCAGGGAAAGATGGTGGCCGTTTTACTGCTGCATGGGAACTTTATAAAGCTCAAGAAGATGTTGTAGCTGCATGCAATGAATATGGAATAAAGGTTACCTTATTCCATGGACGTGGAGGCAGTATTGGACGTGGTGGTGGCCCTACTTATCTTGCAATCCAATCGCAACCTCCTGGATCAGTTATGGTAAACTTCAGTTTTTATCTGCTTGTTCTTTTCTTTTCTTTTCTTTTCTTTTATTTTTTCCCTGTTTTTCTTTGGTTAGTTCACAAATTTTGTGAATTTACTCTCTTCCCACTTCAACTCCCATATAAATATTTTGAGCATGTCAATATGCTCAAACTTAGAAACAAAACTGTGCTAAATCATGTTAACGGTTTGGTCACGTTGATTAAGAATCTGAGAAAATTAAACCAGATAAATTTTAATAATCTAGCGTAAACAATAAATAATTATTTTTTGAAAAACAGGATAAACAAATCAAATGATAGAGATGCTCTTATCTCTTGATTTCCTTGTATTTCCTGCATCCAGTAAATTATTGTTCTTTCTTACTTAATCGTCCTTTTCGCCCTTTTTAAGGTATATTATATACATTCGCATTGCTAAAATTCAGGAACTTTTAAGCAAGAAAAATAAGCTAATCCATCATCATTACAAACCAATGTTAAATTTTGCTTTCCTGCTAGTTCAATCTGGATCGCGTGGTTGTGTAGAAGCGTAGGTTTTTATTTCCTTGCTTTAACAATTTCAAATCAAAAACAATTCTTGTGATTTGCTGTGGCAGCAAACAGACAAGTTCTGTTAGGCATAAAATCTGATTTCACTCTTCAGTAGCTTTGATGTTTGCAACTTTTGTCCAAGAATTCTGATAATTTAGTTGTGATGAATTGGCAGGGGTCCCTCCGATCAACTGAACAAGGAGAAATGGTACAGGCGAAGTTCGGACTACCACAAATTGCTGTTCGTCAGTTAGAAATCTACACAACAGCTGTGCTACTTGCTACGCTGCGGCCTCCAAAGCTACCCAAAGAAGAAAAATGGCGTAATCTAATGGACGAAATTTCTAAAATTAGTTGCTCTTCATATAGAAACACTGTCTATGAAAACACGGAATTTCCAGCTTACTTCCATGAGGCAACCCCAGAAGCCGAACTTGGCTTTCTCAACATCGGTAGCCGTCCAACACGAAGAAAGAGTTCGGTTGGAATAGGGCACCTAAGGGCTATTCCATGGATATTTGCTTGGACTCAAACAAGATTTGTTCTCCCTTCATGGCTTGGAGTTGGTGCTGGTTTAAAGGGTATCTGCGAAAAGGGTCATACAGAAGATCTGCGAGCAATGTACAAAGATTGGCCGTTCTTTCAGAGCACTATTGACCTTATAGAAATGGTTCTTGGAAAAGCCGACATTTCGATAGCCAAGCATTATGATGAAGTTTTAGTGTCCGAGAGTCGACGAGAACTTGGGGCAGAGCTGAGGAGGGAGCTTTCGACGGCGGAAAATTTTGTGCTTAAAGTTACAGGACATGAAAAATTGTCTGAAAACAACAGAAGCCTTAGAAAGCTGATTGAGAGTCGGCTTCCATATCTAAATCCTATGAATATGTTGCAGGTTGAGATATTGAAGAGGCTGAGACAAGATGAGGATAATAACAAACTACGAGATGCACTTCTAATCACAATAAATGGTATTGCTGCTGGGATGAGGAACACTGGCTGAATTCATATGCAAGCACGACTCATTGATAACTATGAAAATCTGAAATAACTGACGGCGTTGCAGCCCGTGAGCTTACTTGTTTGGAATGTTACAAGGTTAGGCTGCAGGGGGGGCCTGTAAAAAACATGGTATATAGTTTGAAAAATGTTGAGTTTTGGTAATCATACTTTGCTGTACTACTTTTGTTGAAAAATTGTCATGTATTACTGCAAATTTAGTATTTCTTTTACTATATGGTGTTTAATGCTTCGTCGGATCAGTCAAACATAACACTTTCATATGTAATTTGTTCTCTTCTCACGTCCAGTGATCTCAGGTCGAAATCAGTAAAGATTATGTTCCAAAATATCATATTTGCATAGGTTCTATACCAGGCATCTGATGCAGCCAGCATCTTTCGAAATGACGCTCACAGCTAAAATATTCCACTTTCTTGAAAGAAATTTAGAGCCAGTGGTGGAATTTTATTCCCTCCACACCCTTCAAACAAAATTATAAATACCTACTACACTCAGAAAATTGAAGCTAAAACCTGTAGATCAATTAGGTGAAAATTTAGACTATATCTGCCAATAAACTGCATAAAGATGGCATCGCTTAAAGCGGAAAAACCAGTTGGATCTCAATCAGCTGGCTCGGTCAAGAAATCTCCGGTCTCCAAACCCGCTCCTCCCAAGAATGAGCAGAAGCCTCGGGAGCCTAGAAAGAAGGTATGAATCCTCAAAAGGCCACACGGTTAAAAAAATATAGTTTGATTTCTTAAATAAGCATCAACAAGTGTACTCATTTAATTGTAAAGCTTAATCAGAGGGTGAAACCCTCAACTTATGTTAGATCTGTTCTTGCTGATTATTATTTTGATCGTTCTCATAGGGATCTGGCACCAAACCAGTTGCAAAGAAGTGAGGACTGGGGGATTAAAATGAAGTGTTGGCTTGCATTATGTAACCTTTTTGTTTCACTAAATAAAATCATGATATATAGTTGAAGCACTAATGAATTCTATTGCTGCTGAAATTCTTGCATCTGTGAACATGAAATTGCGGTTGCCAATATCAGAAGTAAGATTTACCAGTGGTAATAACAGTTACGACACAAAGAACCAACCAGAGTAAGCCTTATAAGAGATCGTGCAGTCGATTGATTCTTTCCTTTCTTGGACCTTACCAAGATCTAAGAAATATTGGAAGAATTTATGGCCCCGAGAAACATGATCAGACCTAAAAATTAATGAAACTTGCAACTTAACATATTAAGATAACATTTTGGAAGGTTTTCATTAAACCTTTGTTCAGGTCGATATGCCACCATCAGAATGGGCTGATTCGGCCTGCTAAGTTTAACATGCATTCAGGCACAAGGCGTTTTCTAGGTGGAGCTGTAGCATCTCTGGCCTGAGCTTCAATGTCTCCTGAATGAATAATGGCAACCAAATCTTCAAACAAGTCATCTTTACCGCCCCTCATTGGATCCTGAATTTCGTTCATATTAAATCAGAAAATGCGTCAGTATTTGGCTTCTTGTATAGGCCTTTGCACAGAAGTAGAATTTTCATCATGCTTTCAAAAATGCATGAATCAAATCCACATAGCTACACAGAAGCTTAATCTTGGCAAATAATAACGCGAATGAGCCGTTTTTCCAACCTGAACGAACAAATCTGTATGAGTCTTCCCTTCATATAGAATATACTGAGCTTGCACTCCCAAGCTTTGAAGCGTCTCAGCAAAACTTTTACTGCAACCAAATTTGAGCATGTCAAAACTCAAAACCGATATAAAACTTGTTTAGAGATGACTTGCATTATGAAAGAACTACGAACACACAATTTCTCTCGCTCTAATCCAAGATTCAAGGATTCTTCTGAGCACTTATAGTTTGTCTAAATTCATCAAGTCACTTTATATATCCCTTTACAACAATAAATAAGATGTTAACCACATAATAATAGTTCAGAAATTAATAGTTCTGCTACCTGGCATCAAAGGGAATGGAATAATCTGCAGTTCCATGGAAAAGGTGTATAGGTGGTAGAAGGGAGACGGCATCCCTAAAGTTGGAGTCTCGCACCATTACCTCTGGAGAATATCGTCGTAAAGATTCTTCTCCCTCCATTATGCTAGGCAAGTAACAAAAATCATTATAAGTACGTGCAATGCTATCAGAGAATGCGACCAAAGGTAGTGATACTAAGTTCGAGATATTGAAGTTGGTCAAGTATATATATACCTCAGAAATATGGAGCGGTATAAACCTCGAGTATGGAAATGATCAGCCAAGCTGAGAAAATTGTATCTGTCCATAAAATGTCGAATGCCAGGTTTAGATTCCGTCATAACTTGCAGATACTAAACATGAACAACAGACACAAGAAAATTTCTATTCTCCAGGAATAGGAGGATCCGTGAGCAATTAATCAACAGCGACATTTCGCAACTTTGATTTGCAAAATCTAAGAAACCCCAATGGGTTCAGAAAATTACATAAGAATTCCTATTTACTAGTTTTTGGCATGAATCAGGCTCCGTTATATCTTGGTGGCATTAGAAGAGGAAACTAGTGAAGCGATATTCACGAGTTCCATTATTCATAAAATAAACCTGCATGTCACTACCTTGACTATAAAAGCAAGATCAAGATCCACTAGCAAACAAAACAATATAATCTGAGCACATCATATCATTATTTCAAAAAATTTTGCAAGAACGTAATGTTTAATACAATCTCACCCTCCAGATAAACCAAAATACGCGTTTATTTGAGATACACTCCAAGAAGTTTTCCCTCGTCCTGCCTCTTTGATCGCCTGCTCTAGTAGAGCACAAGCAGCAATATGTGCACCAGCTGACTGCCCCATGAGATATATTCTAGGCAAAAGAAAATGTAGTAAGAATAAAAGGCAGCATCGTGACACTAAAAGAATGTAACTGACAAAATACCTGTTAGGATCGCCACCATATTCTGCAATGTTATTGCAGACAAATGAGATACCTTGAGAAGCATCATTCACCATGTCACTTATAGTTCCCTGTGGGAAATTCCTATGAGTAAAAGGTGGCACAAAAGTTTGTCGTGGTTAATGAATCTCGCGTAGCAAAAAAGAAGGAACCAAAGTTTGTTTTGTTTAATAAACCTCACGTAGCAATCTCTGAAATGAATTTCCAATATGTGGACTTTGAATTTAATAAAAAATAATACAGAAATTCAGGTTACCTGTAATCTATGCAAGCCACTATAACATCTCTTTCTGATAGCTGAACTCCTAAAAGAGAACCCCACGCTTTATAACTGTGCTGACCAGAAACGATGGTTTAACTGATTGTGATACAACTTATGCTTCACGAATGACAAGTTTGGTAAAAAAAAATGTGAAAACATCACTAAAAGTTATGGATTAAATGTCAAGTTCTTTCTCAAATAATACTTAGGCGATATTAACATAATTCCACTTTCTGAGTTTCATTATCTTCTTGAGTATTTCTGTTAGAAATTGACTTGGACCTAACTCATCTCAAAAGCTAGCTCAAGAGAAAAGGTTTGCCCTTATTCATATAAAGGGCTCCTAGGTTATTTAGCCAACCGATGTGGAACACAAACTTATACACCAATATATCTCTCTCACGCCCAGAAATGAAACGAACATATCTCTCTCACGCCCAGAAATGAAACGACTGGAGCGTGGAGATATTAACGGGTGGCTAACTATGGGACGGGTGAGGCCAACTATGAGCCATCCAACACATAACGGTGGAACCCGGGCTTTGATACCATGTTAAAAATTGACTTGGACCTAACTCACCTCAAAAGCTAGCTCTTGATGGGAGGTTTGACCTTGTTCATATAAAGGGCTCCTAGGTTATTTAGCCAACGGATGTGGAACACAAACTTATACACCACCAACTTCTTAACATTACAGCTCAGTTCTTCAGTCTAATGCTTGTTGCACGAATAAAAATATTCTAATATATGTCTTAATCGTATCCGAACTTATATCACATGGTATTTTAGGTACTCTCAAGTCTCAAGTGCTAAGGAAAAAGGAGCATACTTGTCAAACTTTGCGAGATAAAGATACGTATAAGAGTGCAAGGTATACTATCTTAACGGAACAAAAGAGAAAAGCATACCCAATAATCCAAGCTCCACCAGTTACAAATGCAACAACTGGCTTTGGTCCATCACTGTTTTTAGGCAAATAAATATCAAGTCTGCAGTAGAAAATCTTAGTCATGTATCCCATCGTTCAGAAAATAAAATATCATCTAAAAACACACTCTAAGAAACTGGACTTGTCTGTTGTTCAGTTATCATAATAAATGCAGTCGGTCATAATCTTACCTATTTCTGGGCTGGTCCCCATAAACTATACCTCTACGTATTCGACTAGAGCGGAAGTAATGAAAAGCAACTGCACGAAAAGTAACAAAATTTAAGATAATTTGTCATATTTAGTTTGCAAGAGTCAAGAAACACAAATCATATATTACATATAAAATCAACATATGCAGTTAAAAAGTCTTGTCAAGAAAGGTTTCATCAACATAAAGTGAACAGTTCATATATGTGCAGATGGCAAACCTTGAAGAAAACCAGGAAAAATAAGGAAAGCATAACATCCAAGGGCAATAAACCGGATGATCCATCTGTAACCTACCCTGAATAAGGATATATGATTAGATAGTGCAAAGGAGATGAGGCAAAAAAATATGCTAAACCATAAGTCGTGTTCAAAAATTGGAAATACATTGTTACATGTTGAAGACACCACAAAGACGAGGCGAGGGCATATTGGGCTGCAATTTTGTAGCTTTTACAAACCAGTGATTATGGAATTTGTTACGCTTCTATCTTTATTCAAATTATACAGCTTCAATTTTCCATTAACGCACATAGCTTCATACATAGTATAAGAACAACAAGAGTGAACGACGAAATACAAAGAATACATTCAAAAACTAAATGAAAGAGGTCATATGTGATCATCACACCACGTAGGTAAGCATCTGTTACCTTCACATTTGACAAAACCGTCACCTTGTTCGAACTTAAAAAGTTAAAATTTTCATCTTTATCCCGAAAAGCAACTGCTAAATGCCCCAATTCAGTAACTTTGAACCCAGAAAGCAATTCAGTCAGAATGTCTTCTCTAAAGCAAAGACTCCCAAATCAGACCATCTAAGAACTTCTTTAATGCAAATGCAAAACCTCTAAACAAAACAAGAAAAAATGCAAGGACATTCACCCAAGATATCGCCACATGTTGAAGCACAGTCGAGAGGTCCCGTGAGTATCAGAAGCTGCTCTGCCCGCGTCCTGAGTGGAAGATCTCCGGCCGCCAGCAGAGAGGGTGAAAAGGGATGCATCACTCGCCACGCGCCTCCTCCTCTGCTGCTGATACGAATCCGAATCGGCAGCCGCGTTGGTGTAACTCGAGGTTCTCGAAAGAATCGGCCTAGCTTCACTTTTCCTGTCATCCTCCGACAATGAAGGGATCAAGATTCTTGTCTCCGTTCCCAGATCAAGATCATCTTCTTCTGATTTGATCAGCATCGGGGTTGATGATGAGAAAGGCAAAGAAGAAGATGATGATGATGAGGTGATGTGATTATATACAGGAAGCATATTTACAATCTCTGGCAAAAGGATTCTATACCGAATCCTTTGACTTGGATCAGATGGAGCGAGAAGGAATCTACCAAGTTTTCAAATTTCTGACGAGGGAATCTGGCAGGAAGAGGAAGACATTTCAGGGGAAAGATTGAAGAAACTGGAAATTCAAAGCTTTGTGTAGAAATCTTGAACATTTGTGTGGACCTATGCTTTAGCTGGTGGCTCTGTTGGATGGGAGAGTTCAGGGAAAGTTGGGACCAATACACTTTGTGACACGTGCCGCCTTTCTATTGGCTTACCTTTTCTAATAAGTAAATTCAAATATAACTTTTTTAACGTCTAGCCGTGCTACTTATAGGGTAAATTAGCCTAAATATATATCAATTGTTATATATTATTATTATTATTTTTATTATATAATAGTTTTTCGGGTCAGACCGTATGGTCGAACCAATTAGATCATTTATTTAAATATTTATCGGTCGATCTGGTTATAAAAACACTGCATTTATCAATAAAAATGTCAAAATTTATTTACTCTTAATATTTTCAACTTAAAGGTTGACCCTTTTTCATGCTTTTGTCCATAGTGAATTTTTTGTCATACACTTCGTGCTTAAACTATGGTTTTTAGAACATTGCATTTTTCAATATTACACTAGAGCAAATGTGATTTTGTGAAATAAATAAGCAAGATATATATGTTTGAAATGTTCTTGATTAATATAATCTTAAGAAGAATAAATAAGTGATAAGACAGATCACTTAAGTTATTATGAAAAAAATATACATAATCACTTATTTTTAAAGGTCGCAAATACTATCTTAATATTTCACTTCAAAAATATTTTACTAACAAAACGAACAAAAACCCCACATAAGTTTTGTTATTTTTGTTTTTTGAGCATGCAAGTTTTATGATTTGTAGTTGTTGGGGTGCAACTGGTGGGCTGTCATCGAGCCACCAAACTTAAATTCTTATTCCCAAATAAAGTGAGTGTAATGGCGAGTAGGGTCGAATCCACGGGAAACAGAGATTTATTTATTTCAATGATGAACAAATACAAGGAGGGATTTTTGGTATTTTTATACTAATGATAAATAAATAGCATACTAAACTAAAAAAAAATAATTGATGGAGTGTTAAATTCAATCTTACCAAACTCTGATTCAATGAGGTTCCAATATTCAATTATATCAATGTCATCGGCTAACAAATAATTTGTCCATGCAGTTTCAAATAATTAACCTTAGAATCATAAAGATAACCACTAAAATTCTTGTGTTTTACTAATTTAATTGACCAAACCCAGCATCCATTCAAAACTTATCAATATTCAACTGGGCACGATAGCGTTCCATATTGATTAAAAATAGCTTTTCGAATTGTGAAAACAGTTAATCTTGAAAATCTAACAATCGAGATACTGCAATTGATAAGTACAGTTTCATTGATTTATTTAGATCAAATATGCTATAATAACACAATATATCTAATTTATCGCTACTCAAATACCAATCTTTCATGACCGTTATCGATCAATGAATTCATGGATAACAGTAGAAAGATGTAAATCAAATCAATTTGTCAGATTAATCGACATACAACTTTCATAACAATAAAACATAAATCAATAAATACTTGAAACAAAATAAGAATATCAATTAATTAAGCATGTGACCTCACAATGATTCAAGTGAAATAAAGAAAAACATCCCTTGAATCAGAAATAGAACTTTAGCCAAGCATGGTTGACTTCATAATCTCCATAAAAATTCAATAGAAGAAAAACTAGAGTTTCTGGAGAATAAAATAAGAAAAATCTGGTTGCTCTCTATTCTTTTAGGTTGAAGGGAGATTAAAAAGTCCAAGAGAAAAACCCAAAAACTAAATTTAAAACCTAATCAAAGATAAAGTCTATCAACAAGAAAATCTAGAACTCTATAAATTATTTTCTTATCCCAATAATATTATCCTCTCTTCAAAAGTTTTCCATAGATTGAATACCATAATTAGGACTCTAAATTTTCAAGCTCCTAAGTGTGTAATTTTCGTTGGACACTAGTCACAATGCGTGTTCACGCCTCATGCCAAATCATCTTCTAGTTTGATTGCTTCAGTTTCTCCCAAAGGGTGTGCCCACGCTTCAAGACTTCTTCTGTTTTGGTCATTCTTTCAAAACTCTATCTTGAAAATTTCGAATGTGATAAAAATAACTTTAATTTTTTAGCCCAAATTTTCACCAAGATCATAAAACTTCCTCATACTACAAAATAACATAAAAATGCATCAATTAAGCACATTAAAAAGATGAGAACAAGGGAATATGGTACTATACATGAACTGAAACGACTGGACATTCTAAAATAATATATATGCGGAATTTTTTTTTTTTTTAAATAATACTAAGTAAAATAGATGTACATACATGCCCATACATATATGCACAAAATAAACAGATTTAAAATAACTCAAATAAAATGCAACAATTAATAAATTAAATGTCTGAGTCATGCATTAAATAAAAATGTTGTCCTAAACAATTAAATAAAAGTTTGCATGCACTAAAAATATTTAAATAAAAATAAGTACTAGTATCAACCACTGAAAATGAATAAAAAGAACGACATGTTTAATTATTTCATAAAACATAATCATAAAGACTCAGACGACGGCCGCGGGGGATCACTGCATGTCCACTCATAGGTCCTCGCCTCCGGTGGGTACTACATCCTCTACGTACTCACCTGCACCATACCAGTGTAGTGAGCCTAGAGGCCCAACATGCTAACATAACAAGGGTTTAAAATAATTTAAATCACTTTAATACTAATACATAACATATACATGAATGAGCATGCTTAAAATATCATGAACATAACATAACTTAAATTAAACTTGAATATCATAATAATACATAAACATTGTTGAGCAAAGTATTTTCTAACATCGCATGGTTGTATCCATAGTGTAACCTTAAATCATACATTAAATACTGATCAGCGTGGAAACCAACATACGTGGCGGTGACGAATCACCTCTTAAATTGGCAGTAAACTGCCCTTCAATAGTTCACATATGGGGACGAATCCCCCTTAAATTGTCACACTACTTCAACTTCCAACATAAAATATTTTCTTTTGCTCAACCTTAAACATTAAATCATGCATAAAAATTATTTCATGAATGCATGTACTTAAATAAAATATGTGTCCTTCATATATATTTAATTTAATTTCATACTATCATATAAATATAAAAATAACTTCCATGCATAAAAATAATTAAATATATATTCAGGACACATGCAATTTCTCATGGGTTGTACTGAACTGCTGGCCCTAAAATCTCAAGCCCATTTACTTAAATCTGGCCCATTAACACTGAGACTGGCCCATTAACATACTTAAGCCCAACATTACATTTCTAAGCCCAATTAATTAATTAAAGCCCATTAGCACATACTTGGCCCAATAACAACTTAATCTGGCCCAATGGGCCTAAAAGCCCAAAGACTGGCCCAATAATTTCCGTGGGCTCCAAAGCCCATAAAAATTATTGAACTAACTTAAAATAATTATTCAAGCCCATTAAGAAACTTAAATGTAGCCCATTAATTTAATTAATCTAATTAGCCCATTTAAAACACTTTAACTTAATAATTAACTTAAAAATAAAATACCCGAGCCCGACTAACTTAACCCGGACCCGAACCCACTAGACTTGACCCATGACTTAATGAAACCGACCCGGACCCATGACCCGACCCGGAAAGCACCTAGAACCCTAAAACCCGAAACCCTATTTCCCCTGGTGCTGCGGCCGTGAGCAGCCCTGAGCGGCTTTAGAAAAACTAACCGTGCCGCTTGCTCCGGCCACCTTTGGCCGTGAAACTACCGCCCATACTTAGCCAACATCAAGAGGTTCTAACCCCATAAATTTTACCTCAAACGGATCTCTGTAGAGGGAGAACGAACCAAAACAATCTACCCCTAGTTTCTGCTCACGCGCAGAACGCGACCAGAGGCTTCAGGCCGTTCGGCCGCTCATCTCCGGCAACCACCGGCCGGAAAAATTACCTGTAAAACCTTCCCCAAGGTCTTGGGGTTCTAACCCAATTAGAATCACCCTCAAACTCGTCTTCAACAGTGCACACAAACCATTCTCCTAAAACCGCTCAAACTGCAACCTGTTGCGCATCAGAAATAGATGGCTTCGGTTCCAGCCTGTTACACCCATAAAACCTGACCAATCTCGACCCTAGGGACCCTAACACACCCACCTAGACATGCACCAGCAGTTGGTCGTACCATGTTGGAAGAAAACGTGAGTCATGATCAAACAAATGCATAAACATGTCGTGAACATCAAAACCGATCCTTAAATCTGAAAATTTGAAGAAAAATCGATGCTACACAATACACACTCTATAATATCTGATAGGTACAAAAATTTGGAAGAAAAAGATGCCTTGCACCGTTGAATGGAAAGAAAAAGACGTATATGACGATTCCGGGACGACGGGACGATGATCAACCACCTTGGAAGCTTGAAAAATCAATCTCCTATGGCGTTTTCTTGCTAGAACGATGAAGAAGATGATGGAGAAGTGGGATGGCAGCTGGAAGCTTCAAACGTAGGGTTGGGGTTTGATTTTTTGGGTGTTTTTGATTAATTAGAATATAGGGTAATTAAAATATTAATAAGGGTTTTAAATATACAATATATATATAACTTAAAAACTCTAAATAACAAGTAAATGTTGGAGAACGGCGATCAGATCAATCAGAATTGATACCCGGTGCAGCGGAAGTTTAGAAATTTTATATGGAACGATTTCATAATGAGTATCAAAACTTAACGATTAAATTGTGTGTGTAAAAATTAAATAACAATTATAAATTTTTACCTCCAATCTCGAATCGAGATTATGGACACCAACAGATTGCTCTGCTCTTGTTGTATCTCCCAGGAACTGATGGACGAACTGTTCTTCAATCAGGTCCACGAACAGAGATTTAATCCCTCTGATAGATTGCACTAGAAAATCTATCAGAAGTTTCTACGAAGAGAATTAACGAATTTGATCCGTTAAACCAGACTGTAATTCAAAATTCACAGGCTGGATTTTTCCTGAGCAGAGGGGAGGGGGGCGACCACTGTTAGAGAGAAAAATAGGGTTTTTTCAAAAATTGTGACCTGTTGTGTGTAATTTCTGTACTGCAATAACTTATTTATAATGTAGGCCGCTAACAGCTTAGGGCCCATTAGTCATAAGTTCAAGCCCGACAAGCAAAGCCCGCATGTTCAGAAATTAATATAAAATTCATCATGACTCCGATTGATAAACCGATTTCACCAATGTGCACAGAAACCATTTCTGCACCTTTTAAAGTCAAGATAAATTTTTCTGAATCCGAATTCAGTGATTTTCAAAAATGCCCATCCCTATGTCATTTTAGGAAATCTTACTCCTCTACTCTTAAATAAGAAGTCCAACTTCTTTGTTCATTAAATTTAACTCTTTAAATTTAACTATCTCAATGGGGATTAAAAATCCATTACTCTGTGTGACCCTCAATGGTTCAGGGATACAGCTAGCCGTGGGCTCACAACTCCTTGTGACTCGGAACAACAATTTCCGACTTGCCCATCGAATCATGGTAAGAGCGCCTAGCAACATCGCCCCATGATTCCCTAGGTATCACTGATAGTGCCTGCAAGAACCAATAGATTTTGGTTAGCGTACAGTACGGTCCCTTCATCCATATATCCCGATCGAATCAACAACCATTGGTAAATCGAGAGTCGTTCGAGATTCGATAACTATGCAATACATCTTGAAGATCAAATAGTGACATCGCATGTGCTACTAAGAAACCATTTCTTAAAGCACATCATGTACTCTGGCCAGAGATTCGTCACACTAATATCTCCTCAGATCGCATAGGATATCCACACTCGCAAGTATGTGGTGAATCCTTGACAACAAAGCATCGACTCCTATATGTGTTGTAACTGTACCCAATCCCGACACCTGATGACCCCAATAGAGTCGGTAAACGAGTCAAAGCACAGTACTAGCATATAGAGTCTCAATGATGTTTCAAGTAGTAAGGACTAATGGTGTACAACCAAAACCGCGGACTTTATCCACTCGATAACTGATAACCACTTGGAAAGTCCGAATAGGGTAGTTCGATCATTCATCGTATGAATATCCATTTGCATGCTTCGAACATCTCTATGTTCCTTACCAATGAAACGTGGTACTCTGCATCGCAGATGCTAGTCTCAAACTCGAGCGATCCTTATCCTTATTATCGGACGGCTCAATCGACTAGGAACAGTTTAGAATATACAGTGACTATAAGATGTGTTTCATGATAGACATCCCCATGTTCTACCACATCTTACATACACTATAGTATATTCAAGGTCTTTATCAATACAACAATAGTATATCACAATATAACAATATGAAGAAAGATAAAGTCATTGCCATTAATAAAATTGTAAATTATATTAAACAAAAGATTGTTTATACAAAGAGTCATCAAAGCCCTTAGCCACAAGTTGGCTCACCGGGCACCCACTCTTTCAATCTCCCACTTGCCCTAAAGCCAACTAGTCATACTACGTAGACCCATTGCTTCGCGATGTTTGTCAAATAATGGTCCTGGCAAGGGCTTAGTAAGTGGATCAGCGATATTGTCTGCAGAGGCCACTCTTTCGACAGTGATGTCTCCTCTTTCCACAATCTCCCGGATGATGTGGTATTTCCTCAGTACGTGTTTGGATCTTTGATGAGACCTTGGTTCCTTTGCCTGAGCAACGGCACCCGTGTTGTCACAGTACACCGGGACTGGACCAACAACTTCAGGAATGACGCCCAACTCTTGAACGAATTCCTCATCCAAACTGCCTCTTTAGCAGCAGCTGATGCTGCAATGTATTCTGCCTCAGTGGTGGAATCCGCTGTGGTGTCCTGCTTGGAACTCTTCCAAGAGACAGCACCGCCATTGAGCATGAACACAAATCCAGAGGTTGACTTCGAGTCATCCACGTCACTTTGGAAGCTAGAGTCGGTATAGCCTTCCAATTTTAGTTCTCTTCCTCCATATACCATGAACATATTCTTAGTCCTTCGTAAGTACTTAAGAATGTCCTTCACGGCTTTCCAATGCATTTGACAGGGATTAGCTTGATATCTGCTCGTGACACTCAGAGCAAATGCTACATCTGGTCTGGTAGATATCATCCCATACATGATACTACCAATGGCTGACGCATATGATACATGTGTCATTTTCTCTATCTCTTCATCAGTCTTGGGACACATAGACTTGGATAGAGAAACTCCATGACACATGGGTAGATGTCCTCTCTTGGACCCATCCATTGAAAACCGTTTCAATATGGTGTCGATGTAGGTTGCTTGAGTGAGTCCTATCATTCTCTTAGATCTATCTCTATAGATCTGTATCCCTAGAATATAGGATGCCTCACCCAAATCCTTCATCGAGAATCTACCTGATAATCATATCTTTGTTGACTGCAACATCCCTACGTCATTCCCAATGAGTAGGATGCCATCAACATAAAGTACTAAGAATGTCACAGCATCCTTAACTACTTTCTTGTACACGCATGGTTCCTCCGGGTTCTTGATGAAACCAAAATCCTTTATTGTTTCATCAAATTTTTGGTTTCAACTTCTTGATGCTTGTTTTAGACCATAGATTGATCTTTGAAGCTTGCATACCTTATGCTCGCTTCCCATGGATGTGTATCCCTCAGGCTGCGTCATATAGATCTCTTCCTTAATGTTTCCATTAAGAAATGCAGTCTTCACATCCATCTGCCATATCTCATAGTCATACCAAGCAGCTATGGCAATAAGGATTCTTATGGACTTGAACATTGCAACTGGTGAAAAGGTTTCATCATAGTCAACTCCTTGTCTTTGAGTATAACCTTTCGCCACCAAACGCGCCTTGTAGGTCAATACCTTACCATCAGGCCCAAGCTTTCTCTTGTAGATCCATTTACACCCTATTGGAACAATTCCATCGGGAGAATCTACTAAAGACCAAACTTGGTTTGTATGCATCGAATCTATTTCCGACTGCATAGCTTCAAGCCATAAATTTGAATCCGCATCAGAAATTGCTTCCTTGAAGTTTCTTGGATCACATCCAACATCGGGTTCATCTTGATCCCCTTCAAGAAGAAGACCATATCGAATAGGAGGTCTAGAAGTCCTCTCGGATCTTCTAGGTATAGGCGTGTCCATCAATGGTTCCTGAGGTGTAGGATCATTATTTTGTATTTCGGGTTCTTCTCGAATTTCTTCGAGTTCCATCATCTCGCCTTTCTTATCCAATAAGAACTCCTTCTCCAAGAAGGTGGCATTCCTTGAAACAAACACCTTTGTTTCAGCAGGATGATAGAAATAATATCCGATTGAATTCTTCGGATACCCTACAAAATAACATAAGGTGGATCACTATCCAACTTATCTCCAACTGTCTGCTTCACGTAAGCAGGACATCCCCAAATCCTTAAGTACGAATACTTAGGAGCTTTGCCATTCCATAACTCGTATGGTGTTTTATCCACTGCTTTAGTGTGGACGTTGTTCAACAACAATACCGCCGTTTCAAGTGCATAGCCCCAAAACGAAGGTGGAAGCTCAGTGAAGCTCATCATGGATCGAACCATGTCCAACAAAGTTCGATTACGACGCTCCGATACACCATTCAGCTGTGGTGTCATAGGAGGAGTCCACTGAGAGAGAATCCCATTCTCTTTCAGATAGTCCAAAAACTCGGTACTTAAGTATTCTCCACCTCGATCCGATCGAAGTGCTTTAATACTTTTACCTAGCTTGTTTTCTACTTCAGCCTTGAATTCTTTGAACTTTTCAAATGCTTCAGACTTATATTTCATTAAATATAAATACCCATACCTCGAATAATCATCAGTAAAGGTAATGAAGTAGGTGTGGCCATATTGAGTACCAATTCTAAATGGACCACAAACGTCTGTATGGATCAAATCCAACAGATTTTGACTACGCTCAGGTTTCCCCTTAAAAGGAGATTTAGTCATTTTTCCTTTCAGGCAGGACTCACAAGTAGGTAGAGAGTTAATATCAGACATATCAAACATGCCCTCTCCCACTAGCTTGTTCATCCTCCTTGAGGAAATATGACCTAGCCTAGCATGCCAAAGGTTTGCCGGGTTTTGACTATCGATTTTCCTTTTGTTTGTTGTTACCGGTTTATCAACATAATTTATTGGAACGTCTTTTAATTTTAAGTTATATAGATCGTTTTCAAGTTGTCCATTTCCAATCAAACATTCATTCTTGTAAATATTGCAAATCCTATTCACAAAATTGCAAGAATAACCATCTCTATCAAGCATAGAAACAGAAATAATGTTTTTAATCAAATCTGGAACAAATAAAACATCTCTCAAAAGTAACTTAAAACCGTTCTGCAAATTTAAATAAACATCTCCCACAGCTTTAGCTTCAACTCTGGAACCATTTCCGAGCCTCAGCTGGGTCTCACCCATTCTAAGCCTGCGACTTCTTGTCATCACCTGCAAATCATTGCAAATGTGAGATCCACATCCGATATCCAATACCCAAGAAGTAGTATTAAGTGAAACATTTATTTCAATATAGAACATACCCTTCGCAGTTCGCAACTGCTCTAGATATTCCTTGCAGTTACGCTTCCAATGACCGGGCTTCTTGCAGTAATGGCAAACATCCTTGGACTTTTCCATGTTTGAAGTCTTTGTCTTGTACTTCTTCTCGGGTTCGATTTTCTTGGGTGGGGCAGAACGTTTCTTACCCTTTGTACTTGGCCCCTTCTTAGCAGAAGAAGAGGAGCCCACCAAGAAAGCCGGTTTATCCTTCTTTAATGTGGATTCATATGTTACAAGCATATTGACCATCTCTTCAAGGGAGGCCTCTATCTTGTTCATATTTAAATTCACCACAAATCCGTCAAACGAAGAAGGAAGAGATAGAAGTAATAAGTCCACGTTGAGTTCATGCTCCAACACCAAATCAAGCGTTACCAACTTCTGTATGAGCCAAATCACTCGTACCCCATGATCACGGACCGAAGTCCCTTCACGCATGCGACACGTCATTAGCTCCTTTACAGTAGCAAACCTTTCAGCTCTCGATTGAGCCCCAAAAAGTTCCTTGAGTTGTACGTGAATGTCAGCAGCATTCACGGTGTCCTCAAATCGCCTCTGGAGTTCATCAGACATCGAGGCTTGCATATAGCATTTGGCCTTGATATCATGGTCCCACCATGTATCAAGTTTGGCTAACTCTTCTGGACTTATGTCAGCTAGTGCTTCCTTCGGAGGAGATTTTTCTAACACGTAGAGCATCTTGTCCGAAGTCAAGACAATCTTCAACTTACGGAACCATTCCGTATAGTTTGCGCCAGTCAGTTTATTTTGTTCGAGGATCGAGAAAAGTGGATTACGCGAATTCATCTTTATGAAATACTGAAAAGAAACAGACAAATATCAGTGATTGTTTAATTAATTTACTAAGACATAAAATAGACGAAATTTATTTTATGAATCTCACTCCCACTATTTTAACGATTTCACTACCCTCTAGTGAAAACGAGAAACTGTTTCCTTAGTGAGAACATGGAGTCCAATTGACAAACTATGGTCCCGAATAATATCAGCCAACCATAATTTTCAAAAGGTAGAGCCCAATTGCTTCCAAAGCAACCTCCACGTTTTTACCTCATGTCCAATAAGGGCCCAATAATATGACGCCGTTTATTGTGACATGTCAAGATGACCCATCAATATTAAGTTGTGATGGACGGTCACCATGTGGATCCCCCAATAATATGAGCCGATCCCATGGGAGTTCCACCCAACTTACAACATGTGTCGATCCAATGTACAACTTTTCGACGAACGGCCTCCCCCAATAATATGAGCCGGACCGTATCCGTGGGTAGCATCTCATACATTGATCGTTGATGGAAGGTAGGAACATTTAAACAATTTTAAATTTCCTTTATTTATCTTGATATCAATTTTAAATCATATTTAAAATGAGGGATTT
The DNA here is from genome assembly GCF_033568475.1 of Henckelia pumila. NCBI lineage: Eukaryota > Viridiplantae > Streptophyta > Magnoliopsida > Lamiales > Gesneriaceae > Henckelia > Henckelia pumila. Next base: position 120,225,545 of record NC_133120.1, read on the forward strand.
TAATTTTGAAAATTTGTCTCATCATTTTAAAATTTTGTATGCTTGCCGGATTCACACAATTTAGTCTAAAACATGCATACAACAATAATATCATATATTATATAGGATGATCGATTCCATTTCTAATCGACCCGTGGTTGCCAATCACGAGTCTTAGTCCAATCCTAGGTAATATGCAGTATGCAATGCAATCCTATTACATTGAGCTTCCAATTTACATTTCTTCTGTCTTTATTGTCTGCTGGGCCCACCTCCATCTTCAAATCTTCATCTTCCACTAAGTCTAATGTATTTACAATAAATAACCATGACAAGTAGGGGACACATTTTAAGGGGTGGGAACGGGCCATAAACCAAGCCCACTTTTATTACATATGACAATTCATATTGGGCCATAAACCAGGCCCATTAATAAATCCAACAACAATAAAAACAAATGTAAATTCCTAACATACACCTACAAAATTGGTCATGGCAATTGATCATCCTTATCCAATAACATTTAATTCAAAATTAATTTATTGGATAACATGCAATGGCAATTTAAATTAAAAGGATAAAATCATATTCCATATATAAAATCTTATTTTACATACAAAATCATATTTTATCTTTTTATCAAATAAAATCATATTTTACATATAAAATCCAATTTTATACATAAAATCATATTTTACTCAATATTTCCATAAGATCATATCTTATCATCAATTGTACCAAAAATAATTAATTTCAAAATTCAATTTAACGGATAAAATATTTAAATTTTCCAAAAATTCAAATTTATCCAAAAATCAATTTTAAAAATTTCAGACTCGAACAATTCGATCCGATGCCTCGTGGACCAATCAAAAACAATTTTCGATCGGACCAAAAATAGAATTTTAACATATTAAAATTTTAATTTTAAAAATTAAAAATTAATTTTTCCGCGGGCCGCCGGGGACACTCCCGGGCTGCCCGCGCCCCAAAAGGGCTTGGGCCGGGCAGCGCCGTGCGCCGCCCTGCACAGCGCCTAGCGCTGCGCTGGGCAGCGATCCAATCGCTGCCCGGGTTTTGCCCGATAAAAAAAAAAAAATTTAATTTTAAAAATTTATTTTGTTTCAAAAACCGAGGCTTAAAAATTTTCGTACAATCGATTAATTTAATCGCTTGATCTGAGAAACCTGGCTCTGATACCACTGTTGGAGAACGGCGATCAGATCAATCAGAATTGATACCCGGTGCAGCGAAAGTTTAAAAATTTTATATGGAACGATTTCATAATGGGTATCAAAACTTAACGATTAAATTGTGTGTGTAAAAATTAAATAACAATTATAAATTTTTACCTCCAATCTCGAATCGAGATTATGGACACCAACAGATTGCTCTGCTCTTGTTGTATCTCCCAGGAACTGATGGACGAACTGTTCTTCAATCAGGTCCACGAACAGAGATTTAATCCCTCTGATAGATTGCACTAGAAAATCTATCAGAAGTTTCTACGAAGAGAATTAACGAATTTGATCCGTTAAACCAGACTGTAATTCAAAATTCACAGGCTGGATTTTTCCTGAGCAGAGGGGAGGGGGGCGGCCACTGTTAGAGAGAAAAATAGGGTTTTTTCGAAAATTGTGACCTGTTGTGTGTAATTTCTGTACTGCAATAACTTATTTATAATGTAGGCCGCTAACAGCTTAGGGCCCATTAGTCATAAGTTCAAGCCCGACAAGCAAAGCCCGCATGTTCAAAAATTAATATAAAATTCATCATGACTCCGATTGATAAACCGATTTCACCAATGTGCACAGAAACCATTTCTGCACCTTTTAAAGTCAAGATAAATTTTTTTGAATCCGAATTCAGTGATTTCCAAAAATGCCCATCCCTATGTCATTTTAGGAATTAAATTTAACTCTTTAAATTTAACTATCTCAACGGGGATTAAAAATCCATTACTCTGTGTGACCCTCAATGGTTCAGGGATACAGCTAGCCGTGGGCTCACAAATCCTTGTGACTCGGAACAACAATTTCCGACTTGCCCATCGAATCATGGTAAGAGCGCCTAGCAACATCGCCCCATGATTCCCTAGGTATCACTGATAGTGCCTGCAAGAACCAATAGATTTTGGTTAGCGTACAGTACGGTCCCTTCATCCATATATCCCGATCGAATCAACAACCATTGGTAAATCGAGAGTCGTTCGAGATTCGATAACTATGCAATACATCTTGAAGATCAAATAGTGACATCGCATGTGCTACTAAGAAACCATTTCTTAAAACACATCATGTACTCTGGCCAGAGATTCGTCACACTAATATCTCCTCAGATCGCATAGGATATCCACACTCGCAAGTATGTGGTGGATCCTTGACAACAAAGCATCGACTCCTATATGTGTTGTAACTGTACCCAATCCCGACACCTGATGACCCCAATAGAGTCGGTAAACGAGTCAAAGCACAGTACTAGCATATAGAGTCTCAATGATGTTTCAAGTAGTAAGGACTAATGGTGTACAACCAAAACCGCGGACTTTATCCACTCGATAACTGATAACCACTTGGAAAGTCCGAATAGGGTAGTTCGATCATTCATCGTATGAATATCCATTTGCATGCTTAGAACATCTCTATGTTCCTTACCAATGAAACGTGGTACTCTGCATCGCAAATGCTAGTCTCAAACTCGAGCGATCCTTATCCTTATTATCGGACGGCTCAATCGACTAGGAACAGTTTAGAATATACAGTGACTATAAGATGTGTTTCATGATAGACATCCCCATGTTCTACCACATCTTACATACACTATAGTATATTCAAGGTCTTTATCAATACAACAATAGTATATCACAATATAACAATATGAAGAAAGATAAAGTCATTGCCATTAATAAAATTGTAAATTATATTAAACAAAAGATTGTTTATACAAAGAGTCATCAAAGCCCTTAGCCACAAGTTGGCTCACCGGGCACCCACTCTTTCAGTAAAATCTGATACCAAAATTAAAATTCCGAAATAAATATTTAAGGGAATTTTAAAGATAGTAAAAAGTCATTATTTTGGCTAAATTTGAATAAAAATGGACCCTTAAAATTATATAAAATTAAATACTGATAATTTTGAGGAAATAAAACTCAAAATAATATTTTTGGGCTCTTAAAAGTCTCATGAAATAAATTGGATAGAAAGTTGTCATCTCGTCCGTCCACGGTCCTGTCTACGCGATAAAATAATTTAAATACTAAAAATCATAAAAATCTCAAATTATGGGTTAAATGCTTGAAAATAAATCTTAAAACATGCACAAATAATTCACATAAATATTTAACCCATATTCTAAAATTTTAAATAAATAAATTCCCTAATTATGCATGCGAATTTACGTATTAAAAATACCGGGTGTTACAATTCTCCCCCCCTTAAATTGGATTTCGTCCTCGAAATTAAAGTACTTACCCGAACAACTCCGGGTAGCGAGTCCTCATATCTGCCTCGGTCTCCCAAGTAGCTTCCTTCTCTGAGTGATTCAGCCACTGGACTCTGACCATCGGTATGACCCACGTCCTCAATCTGCGCTCCTCCCTAGCCAAGATCCGTATAGGCCTCTCCTCAAATGCTAACTCCGGTGTCAACTGAAGAGGCTCAAAATCCAACACATGCGATGGGTTAGAGACATATCTCCGAAGCATTGATACATGGAAAACGTTGTGCACTGCTGCAAGCCCTGGCGGTAGAGCTAAACGGTAGGTCAACGTGCCAACTCTCTCCAAGATCTTGAATGACCCTATATATCTCGGATTAAGCTTACCTCTCCGGCCAAATCGTACCACTCCCTTCATAGGTACACTCTCAAAAACACGTGATCACCTACTGCGAACTCCAAATCTCGTCGTCGAGTATCTGCATAACTCTTCTGAAGACTCTGAGCAGTCCTCATGCAATCCCGAATCTGAGTCACAATGTCAGCTGTCTGCTGCACAATCTCAGGACCCAGTAAAATCCTCTCACCAACCTCATCCCAATGCACAGGAGATCTGCATCTCCTCCCATACAACGCTGCATAAGGAGCCATACCTATAGACGACTGAAAACTGTTGTTATAGGTAAACTCCACTAATGGAAGTCTAGTCTCCCACGAGCCCTGAAAATCGATGACACAGGCTCTCAGCAAGTCCTCAAGAATCTGTATCACCCTCTCTGACTGACCATCTGTCTGGGGATGAAAAGCTGTGCTGAACAGTAGTCTAGTCCCCAATGCTGTGTGCAAACTCTTCCAAAACGCGGATGTGAATCTCGGATCTCTATCGGATACAATGGACACAGGTATGCCATGCAATCTAACAATCTCCTTGATGTAAAGCTCTGCATACTGTGTCAAGGAGTAGGTAATCCTCACGGGCAAGAAATGAGCTGACTTGGTGAGTCTATCCACGATCACCCAAATAGCTGTGCAACCTCTGTTACTCCTCGGAAGGCCAACTACAAAATCCATCGTAATGTTCTCCCATTTCCATTCCGAAATAGGAAGAGGTCTAAGAAGTCCTGCTGGACGCTGATGCTCTGCCTTGACTCGCTGACAAGTCAAACACTCTGACACCACTCTCCCGATGTCTCTCTTCATCCCGGGCCACCAATATAATAGCTGAAAATCTCTGTACATCTTCGTACTTTCGGGGTGAATGGAGTACGGAGATGTGTGAGCCTCTGCTAGAATCTCAGCTATCAACTGATCGACGTTCGGTACCCACATCCTACCACGGTACTGAACAATGCCATCTACAACTGTATAAAGTCGACCACCCTTGGCCTCATCTCTCTGCCTCCAACACTGTAACTCCTCATCAGTAGTCTGTCCAACTCTGATCCAATCTCGTAGAATCGGTTGCACCATCAACACTGACAAGCTCGGTGCATGAACACTCGAGTAAAACTCCAAATCAAACCTCTGAATCTCGCTCTGCAGTGGTAACTGCACTGTCAAACACGATACCACTGTCGACTTCCGACTCAAAGCATCGGCCACTACATTAGCCTTACCTGGATGGTAGCTAATGTTGCAGTCGTAATCCTTCACTAACTCCAACCATCTCCGTTGCCTCATGTTCAACTCCTTCTGAGTGAAGAAGTACTTGAGGCTCTTGTGATCCGTGAAAATCTTGCACTTCTCGCCATACAGATAGTGCCTCCAGATTTTCAAAGCGAAGACCACTGCTGCTAACTCCAAATCATGTGTCGGGTAGTTCTGCTCGTGAATCTTCAGCTGCCTCGATGCATAAGCAATAACCTTACCACACTGCATAAGTACTGCGCCTAAACCTAGCTTAGACGCGTCGGTGTATACCACTAACTCCTCGTGTGGTACTGTTATCGCTAAAACCGGTGCGGTAGTGAGTGCTTCCTTCAGCTGATCGAAGCTCCTCTGACAGTCTGGACTCCAAATAAACTTCGCATTCTTCTTGGTTAAGGAAGTCAAGGGTACTGCAATAGAGGAAAAACCCTTGATGAACTTCCTATAATATCCTGTCAAACCCAAGAAACTGCGAATCTTCGAAGCATTCTTTGGAATCCCCCAATTCTGAACCGCCTCAACCTTCGACTGATCCACTGCAATCCCATCTCTCGAAATAATGTGGCCAAGAAATGCCACCTGCTCAAGCCAAAACTCGCACTTGCTGAATTTGGCATACAAACGATGCTCCCTCAAAGTCTGCAAGGCTGTCTGTAGATGCTGCCTATGCTCCTCAATGCTCCTAGAGTAGATCAAGATATCATCAATGAATACTATGATGAACTGATCGAGATACGGCTGAAATACCCGGTTCATGAGATCCATGAAAACTGCTGGAGCATTGGTCATCCCAAATGGCATCACTAAGAACTCGTAATGCCCATAACGTGTCCGGAAAACAGTCTTGGACACATCTGCATCTCTAACTCGCAGCTGATGATAACCAGATCGCAGATCGATCTTGGAGAACACTGAAGCTCCCTACAACTGGTCAAATAAGTCCTCTATCCTCGGCAGTGGGTACTTATTCTTCACTGTGACTCTGTTGAGCTCTCGATAATCGATGCACAGTCTCATACTGCCATCCTTCTTCTTCACAAATAACACTGGAGCTCCCCATGGAGAAAAGCTAGGACGAACAAAGCCTTTCTCTAATAACTCCTGAATCTGCTCCTTCAACTCTTTCATCTCGGTAGGAGCAAGTCTGTACGGTGCCTTAGAGATAGGCACGGTGTCTGGAAATAAGTCTATACTGAACTCCACCTCTCTCACTGGTGGAAGTCCTGCAAAATCCTCCGGAAAGACGTCCGAAAAGTCACGAACCACTTCTATCTCTGATAATGATCTGCTAGATGGTTCTGAGGCCGTGAAAATACTCGCTAGAAAACCTCAGCAACCCCGTCTCAACAACTTCCTCGCCTGAATAAGAGATATCACCTGAGGAGTACTACTGCTCTGAGATGCATGGAAGGTAAACGGGTCGCCTTCTGATGGTTTCACTGACACTGATCTCCGACGAAAGTCAATCGAAGCTCCATTGACTGTCAACCAGTCCATACCCAATATTAAATCAAAGCCGCTCAATGGCAAAACCACTACATCTGCGCGGATGTAGTGTCCCTGTAGCTCTAACTCCAGCTCTCGGATGACACTGGAGGTAGTAATAATCTGTCCTGATGGCATAGTGGCATCATAACCACTGTTGGCAATCTCCGGTGTGATGCCTATCCGTCTGATAAACTCTAGGGAGATAAACGAATGCGTAGCCCCTGAATCTAGCAACGCAAACGTGGAGTTTCCTTCTACTAGAATTCTCCCGATGGTTAAGGAGGTATTTGGGTCTGTCTCCTCAACCTGCATGACAAACACCCGTCCAGTGGTGTTCTTCTTCCTTGGGCAGTTGTATGCCCCATTCCCTAGTTCCTTGCAGTAGTAGCAAACGTTGGAACTGATCAAACACTGATCTGAGTGAAGCCTCTAACACTATGGGCACAAGGGAACTACTCCTGTCTTAGGGGCCCCGCCCCTCTGCTGCTGCTGCTGCTGCGGCTGGCGCCCCTGAGGCCTCTGCTGTTGTCCCTGCTGATTCTGGCCCTTAGACGGCCCAGTAAACTGCTTCTTCACATAAGGCTGCGAAGATGGTCGATAAGCTCCTGGCTGGAACTGCCTCTTGCCTTGCTGTTACCTCTGCATCTCTCGTCTCCCTTCCTCAGAACGCAATGCTCTGCTAACTGCCGCCTCGTAAGTAGTGACATCCAACAGGCGAACATCATGCTTGATGTCAGCCCGCAATCCATCCACAAACTGTCTCAACTTGTCTGGTGCACTCAGCAAAAAGAGGCACGAAGCGACACCCTCTCTCGAACTGGGTAATGTAATCCACCACATATTTCTTTACGTAAATCGACATGCATAACTAAGTACTTAAAAATTTTCTGCTAACAAAAATGCTCAAGTCTTAAACATGATACGACTAAATCAGACTAAAAGCAATTAAAACTTACAGACCGGTAGCGTGGATTTCTGAGCTCGCATAGCAGTGATGACCCCACCAAGAATGCGGCTCTGATACCAATTGTAACGACCCACTATATCAAGACAAGTCTTTTCAGCGTGCTTATGTCTTCACTCACACGCACCCTGAGAAACTTCCCAGGAGGTCACCCATCCTAAAATTGCCCTAAGTCAAGCACGCTTAACTTTGGAGTTCTTATATGATGAGCTCCAGAAAAGAAGATGCACCTTCTTGATATGAGCAGTACATATGAAATCTTTTAAACCCTTCTCAACTATGTAGTCCCATACCTACACAGTCTCAGAATCCCCTCTTATTCCGGAACGAGATCGGTTCATTCATGTCTCCCTCTGCCTAGAAGCCTACCAGGAGCCGCTCATTGTCCGTGCAATCTCTTGGCACCGGCGATCACTCCCTGCCTCTTCAGCCCCGGGCGTCACATGCCCACCAGCTTCCGCTTGGTTCGTTCCCGAACCATACCGTACTAAGAGAGGTCGGCTCTGATACCAATTGAAACGACCGGACATTCTAAAATAATATATATGCGGAAATTTTTTTTTTTTTAAAATAATACTAAGTAAAATAGATGTACATACATGCCCATACATATATGCACAAAATAAACAGATTTAAAATAACTCAAATAAAATGCAACAATTAATAAATTAAATGTCTGAGTCATGCATTAAATAAAAATTTTGTCCTAAACAATTAAATAAAAGTTTGCATGCACTGAAATATTTAAATAAAAATAAGTACTAGTACCAACCACTGAAAATGAATAAAAAGAACGACATGTTTAATTATTTCATAAAACATAATCATAAAGACTCAGACGACGGCCGCGGGGGATCACTGCATGTCCACTCATAGGTACTCGCCTCCGGTGAGTACTACATCCTCTACGTACTCACCTGCACCATACCAGTGTAGTGAGCCTAGAGGCCCAACATGCTAACATAACTAGGGTTTAAAATAATTTAAATCATTTTAATACTAATACATAACATATGCATGAATGAGCATGCTTAAAATATCATGAACATAACATAACTTAAATTAAACTTGAATATCATAATAATACATAAACATTGTTGAGCAAAGTATTTTCTAACATCGCATGGTTGTATCCATAGTGTAAACTTAAATCATACATTAAATACTGATCAGCGTGGAAACCAACGTACGTGGCGGTGAAGAATCACCTCTTAAATTGGCAGTAAACTGCCCTTCAATAGTTCACATATGGGGATGAATCCCCCTTAAATTGTCACACTACTTCAACTTCCAACATAAAATATTTTCTTTTGCTCAACCTTAAACATTAAATCATGCATAAAAATTATTTCATGAATGCATGTACTTAAATAAAATGTGTGTCCTTCATATATATTTAATTTAATTTCATACTATCATATAAATATAAAAATAACTTCCATGCATAAAATAATTAAATATATATTCAGGACACATGCAATTTCTCATGGGTTGTACTGAACTGCTGACCCTAAACTCTCAAGCCCATTTACTTAAATCTGGCCCATTAACACTGAGACTGGCCCATTAACATACTTAAGCCCAACATTACATTTCTAAGCCCAATTAATTAATTAAAGCCCATTAGCACATACTTGGCCCAATAACAACTTAATCTGGCCCAATGGGCCTAAAAGCCCAAAGACTGGCCCAATAATTTCCGTGGGCTCCAAAGCCCATAAAAATTATTGAACTAACTTAAAATAATTATTCAAGCCCATTAAGAAACTTAAATGTAGCCCATTAATTTAATTAATCTAATTAGCCCATTTAAAACACTTTAACTTAATAATTAACTTAAAAATAAAATACCCGAGCCCGACTAACTTAACCCGGACCCGAACCCACTAGACTTGACCCATGACTTACTGAAACCGACCCGGACCCATGACCCGACCCGAAAAGCACCTAGAACCCTAAAACCCGAAACCCTATTTCCCCTTGTGCTGCGGCCATGAGCAGCCCTCAGCGGCTTTAGAAAAACTAACCGTGCCGCCTGATCCGGCCACCTTTGGCCGTGAAACTACCGCCCATACTTAGCCAACATCAAGAAGGTTCTAACCCCATAAATTTTACCTCAAACGGATCTCTGTAGAGGGAGAACGAACCAAAACAATCTACCCCTAGTTTTTGCTCACGCGCAGAACGCGACCAGAGGCTTCAGGCCGTTCGGCCGCTTATCTCCGGAAACCACCGGCCGGAAAAATTACCTGTAAAACCTTCCCCAAGGTCTTGGGGTTCTAACCCAATTGGAATCACCCTCAAACTCGTCTTCAACAGTGCACACGAACCGTTCTCCTAAAACCGCTCAAACTGCAACCTGTTGCGCATCAGAAATAGATGGCTTCGGTTCCAGCCTGTTACACCCATAAAACCTGACCAATCTCGACCCTAGGAACCCTAACACACCCACCTAGACATGCACCAGCAGTTGGTCGTACCATGTTGGAAGAAAACGTGAGTCATGATCAAACAAATGCATAAACATGTCGTGAACATCAAAACCGATCCTTAAATCTGAAAATTTGAAGAAAAATCGATGCTACACAATACACACTCTATAATATCTGATAGGTACGAAAATTTGGAAGAAAAACATGCCTTGCACCGTTGAATGGAAAGAAAAAGACGTATATGACGATTCCGGGACGACGGAACGATGATCAACCACCTTGGAAGCTTGAAAAATCAATCTCCTATGGAGTTTTCTTGCTAGAACGATGAAGAAGATGATGGAGAAGTGGGATAGCGGCTGGAAGCTTCAAACGTAGGGTTGGGGTTTGATTTTTGGGTGTTTTGATTAATTAGAATATAGGGTAATTAAAATATTAATAAGGGTTTTAAATATACAATATATATATAACTTAAAAACTCTAAATAACAAGTAAAATCTGATACCAAAATTAAAATCCCGAAATAAATATTTAAGGGAATTTTAAAGATAGTAAAAAGTCATTATTTTGGCTAAATTTGAATAAAAATGGACCCTTAAAATTATATAAAATTAAATACTGATAATTTTGATGAAATAAAACTCAAAATAATATTTTTGGGCTCTTAAAAGGCTCATGAAATAAATTGGATAGAAAGTTGTCATCTCGTCCGTCCACGGTCCCGTCTACGCGATAAAATAATTTAAATACTAAAAATCATAAAAATCTCAAATTATGGGTTAAATGCTTGAAAATAAATCTTAAAACATGCACAAATAATTCACATAAATATTTAACCCATATTCTAAAATTTTAAATAAATAAATTCCCTAATTATGCATGAGAATTTACGTATTAAAAATACCGGGTGTTACATGAACTCTTGTGAGCATATCATCAATAATTGTCTCTGGTGGATAGAACGATTGAATCACTACACTTGGGCTGTTGTGCAGTTTAAATGATTTGAGTTGCACCATTATCACTAGCTATATTTTTCGGTAAAACGACAATCGCTTGATCCTAAAGTAGCCTATGGAAAATTTAATTTGTTACATTAAATTTTTTTTTTTCCTTTTCTTTGTCCCCCAATAAGAAATCGTTTTTCAGGAAAATCAATCTGGGCTTTCTTTTCTGAAAATCTGGATAATCTGGAGTTAGATACGTTCTGAGGCCCAAAACAAATCAAAGCTTGAGTTTATATTTTGTCAAAACCAGTTTGCCCATATTGTGGTTTCTTGTTTTTTCAATCTGAAAAAGGAAGATAAAGTGGAATAGTGGATATATATATATTTTTTGTATGCACATGTACAGTTTAAAATATTATCTTTGATTATTCTAAAAAATATATATTATCTTTGATTTTACTTTAAATACAAGTTAAAGGAAACACAATAGTCCATACATATCATACCTTCCCCCTTGATTTTATATTCGTAAGAGTTTCCAGCGCAACACAAATTTTTTTTTTTTTGAAAAAAAAAGCAACTGTTAAAATCTTTGTCTGATTCAAATGACTGTAATTGAGATGTCCTGTAATATCTTCTCTATTTCAATTTTGTAATGGAAGAATATTATATAATTAAATTGTTAGATTTATCAACTACCGCCGATGGTCCATTTGACACAAGGGTCTTAAGTTTGAAACAAGATTTGATATTTGAAACTCAATTATAACTAGAGGTGACTCGATACGATATACAAAAATTTTCAAAGAGAATGGAATATTATACCGAAAGTTTCGATTTTAGGAAAAAAATATAGCGATATTGTACCAAAATTTCGATATATAATTTTCATACCGTGCATGCCCAACATTTCAGTACAAGATCAATATATATTATATAATATATCGTTTAACGAAATTATAAAAGAAAAAAAAAAACCTTATACATTACAGAACAGTAGAGTGCATGTTCCTCAACCTAATTATTGATCAAACAATATACCAACAAAAGTACCTGTTCTTCAGCCTCCTTTTTAATCAAACAATGATCTGCCTACAAAATTACCTGTTTGTCGGCCTAATTATTAATATTTGCATATTAATTACTTAAAAGTATTATATATTTTTATTTATAAGAAATTTTTTCGATATTTCGATATATATCAAGAATTTTCAAATATCATATCGATACAAAAGCCAAAAATTTCGGTACAATAGAATAGTAAATCGAAAATTTCGATATCTCATGAATATCAGTATATTCAGTATTTATCGATATGAAAATATATAGTAATATAGAAAAATTTTCTATTTATCTCATCTCTAATTATATCAATTCTCTACTTCAACTCAAAAAAATTTAAAAAATATATATACAGATGGGATTTGGATCCCCTACTGTGGCTGGATGCTGTGGGGGGCATCGTTTATCCCCACAGCCAAATTTTTTTTTCTTTTCCTTTTTAATTCTTTTTTGTTTTTAAATATTTAATTATTTATTTTTATTCATATTTTTAGGTTTTTTTCTAAAATTTTTGGGTTTTTCTCTCTTTATTTTTTTATTTTTTTTAATTTACTTTTAGGTCTTTCTATTATACATTTTAATTTTAAAAAAAATCTTATTATTTTATCTTATTATTTTCTTGTAACATTTTTTTCTTATAATTTAATTTCAATATTATATAATAATACACCAACGAATTAATGCTAATACTTAATATGAAAATACATGTAAATAATTCAAATATTTTGTTGTTTCATTTCAACTAACATTTTTATAATTTCAAAAGGAAAGACAGTTGATTAAAAATATTTAGTAGATACATTATTATTGAAATTAATGATTTCAAGATAATTATGGATGAATATTGTATTAGTTAAATCGAATTAACCCACTGAATGAATTCGAAAATTGATCAGTTTGGTTAATTCAGATATTTGATTTTAGTTCTAAAAAATTTCGATTAATTCAGCTTGATTATTGGTTTCATTAAAAAAATCAGTTAACTGAATTAACGAATTATAAATAATTTATATTTTATTTTTTTAGACTTTACATATAAGTTATTATACTTTAAAATATTTATATATTTAATATTTTTTTATTTTTAATTTGTCCAACTATAATGTGTTTTATTATGATAAAAATATAATATTCAATTATTAATTTTATAAATTTAATTTTCAATATTTAGAAAACAAATCAATTTAATTTGATTTTTCTAATTTTACATATAATTTATGATATGTTTAAATGTTTATATATATTTAATATCGTACTTCATTTTTATTATTTTTTCAAGCATAATAAAATGATATAAGAAAATAAAAAGATACAAAAATGATTTAAAATGTATAATAAAAAAGATATAAGGGAGAAAAATAATTTGCAAAAAAATCCCAAAAATTTGAATAAAAATAAATAATATAATTAAATATTAAAAAAAAAAAAAAGAAATTTGACTGTGGGGGGGTAAACGTTGCCGTTTTACCCCCACACATCCCCTACCGTGGCTTATCCAATTCCATACAAGATGACTTTAATATTACATAGCAAGTTTCCTTAAATATGAAAATAATTATCCAAGCAGGTTTCCGTTAACCCATTTTGCCCCGACAAGGCATCGCTATAATTATTATGTGAGGTCCTATTTATGGCCAGGGGCGGATCCAGGACGTTAAAATTGGAGGGGCCGCATTTTATGTAACGACAATGTGCGACGGTATTGCAGCTGTCAATTTCCGACAATGATTATTAATTTCGCTACTTTGACTTGTAGTTTATTTGTTATTTTCATAAAAAAATTTCTTTGAGTACGAAATATAAAAGAACAGAAATTGAGAAATTTTATGTTCGAGGGTCATATAGGTTTATCATTATTAACGAAATAAAATTTTAACTTAATAAAACTTATAATTTTTTGTAATTTTATATTTAATTCTTAATTAGTTTAAAGTTCAGAGATATTTTTTAACTAATTTTTTAGAATTTTTTCAATAAGAGAAAAGTGAGTTAACATAAATTTTTAAAAATTAAAATTTTAGTTTTATAAGAAATGCTCAAGCTTATAACGTCTATACATGGGAAAAAATTAATTTGATTTAATAAAAACTTAATACTAGACTTTCAAATTGTATCAATTAAAAAATATTAAAAATGTATCAACTAATCCATGAGTCCAAGATAAATAAAAAAAAACATTAATCAATGAGAAGAACAAAACATAAATAAATAAAAAAACATTAATTCATGAGTCCAAGAAAAATAAATTAAAAAACTATACATAGGAAAAAGTAATTCAATTTAATAATAATAATAGACATGAAAATTGTCTCAACTAAAAAAAATTGAAAATATGTTAATTAATCCATGAGTTCAAGATAAATAAATAAAAAAAACAATGGATTGAGAAGAACAAGACAAATAGATGAAAAAAAAAATCAATTAAAAAAGATTGAAAATGTATTTATTAATTCATGAGTCCAAGATAAATAAATAATAAAAACAATGGATTGAGAAGAACAAGACAAATAAATGAAAAAACTAAAAAGATAATGAAGTGAGGGGGGGGGGGGGGGGGGGGGGGGGGGGGAAGAAGGCTCAAACCCGTGACCCTTTGAATGAATATGATTCCGCAAGCTATCTAGCCTAAAGGCTTGATTATTATACCATTTAGTTATTAATATATATATATGCACTCCATAAAATGTCCATATATAATACTAAAAAATTTTAAAATTTTCGGGGGGGCCACGGGTCCTCATGTAGATCTGCCCCTGTTTATGGCCTTCTCAGTCCAGCATGGGAGGAGCACCTAGCCATTATGAATTTATGAGTTAATTTTAATTACATTAATATAAAAGTCAATTATGAATAAATCCCCAAACCCAAACCTTTCTTTCTCTCAACTCCCTCCCTTAAAGATTCTTTTTTTGCACTCCCTAAGGACCACAAAACTTGATTATTTTAATATTTAATTCTTGTACTCAATATGGGTTGTTTTGTGCTTAGATCTGAAGGTTTTATACTTATATCTAAAGATCTCTGTGCTTATATCTCATGTTTTAATGCTTATTTTGGTACAAAGAATTATGTGCAAAAAATGGTATCAAAGCTTATAAAGTTTTCGGATCCTCTATCGTGTGACCTGATGCGAAACACGGCTCTCCGTACGGAACAACCACCACCATGGGCCTTAACCCAGCTGGTGCTCTGGTTAGCTAGCTGATAGGTATCACTTGTGGCATCACCCTGTAAAACATAATCTCATCCTTGATAACCATAGGCTCTGAGTTGGGGATCTGGCGCAAAATGGTATCAGAGCCTTAGGTTAAATATTCAGACTTAATATTATTCGTTAACTCATACTTTTCTTTGTTGAGGAGAAGATTTTTTACAAAAGATGACTTCAAACGAAGGTTTGAATCAAGAGGATTTTATTTATATGAAATCCTATAAACAAGTTAATCTGTTCACAATAGATTACTTACGACAGAAAGATGATTTCTAACTCTCAATTTTTAGAAATTACCCCAGATTCCTCTAAACTCTCCGGAGATCTTAGAGAAATTCAAAAGACGGTACAATATTACAGCAATCAACTGTATGAAATACCTCGGCAGATTGAAGGAATCCTTAAGAAACAAGAAGAAATTCTTGTAACCCTAAAGGATCTTCAAACTAAAATCACAAATCTAGAACAAACTTCAGGTTCTAGAAAAGGAAATACAGGAGGAAGGTTACCACTCTCGTTTGGTACCGAACCGTTGTTACATCAGAAAGGTAAAACCAAAATGGTTCAAAAACATTTAACTGATGATGAAAGGATGATTAATCTTATAAAAGTAGTATCAGAGAAAAACACTATCTGATGACTACTTTAGAGAGATTAAATCTTGAGGATCTACAAGATCTTGCGGATTTTTTTGCGAATCTCAAAGTAGTAGATCTAAAAATGAACTCCCCTGAGGGTGAACAACCCATAGGAAATCCCCCAAGATATGCGGTTAAAACAGAAGAACCACATAGTGAGTTTCAGGTTGGAGAAAATTCACATCCAGCAGGAACCAGATCAAGAAGGAGTAAAATCCCACTCCATCAAACTCCTTACGGAAAAACTGTTTTAGATCCAATACATCCTTACGGGGTTATGTTAAACCTTGATGTTTTGGACTTCAAAAATAGAGAAGATCTTATAGATGATTGGACGTCAGCTATGAGAATTGCAGCAGGGACATTAGATCTCAATAAAGAAGGATTCATTAAACTTCTAGAAATGAGTCTAATAGGATCTGTCAAGATTGCTTGGGAGATGACTATGCCAGATACGAAGGAATCAATCTTAGCAGGAGAATCCCTCAGCGAAATTGGAGAAAGAATGGCCACCCTATTTAAAGCACAATTCATAGGGGTAGACTATTTCAACAATCAAGATACAGAGAAAAAGAGAAGATATACTCAAGCTCTGTATAGCCTCGAGTTACATGATATCTGTTTAGTTGATGAATACATTATGTTATTCACTAAATACAGATGGAATTCAGGAGTCGAGAAAAATGTAGCTATTCAGCTATTTTTCGCAAAAATGCCAAGTCCCTGGAGAGAAATGCTGATTAAAGAATACGTTCCAGGTCATCTTGACACTTTGGCAAGACGCGCGTCCTTTTTGAAAGGAAAATTGGCAGAATGGTGCCATATGACAGCATTACAGAAGAACTACAAGAAAATAAGGGGTATAAATAAACATACACCTTTATGTTGTAAAGATAATGATCTTCCAACGATCATTGGAAACAGAGCACAGGGATTTAAAAGGAAGAAATTCAGAAGTAATCCCTACAATAAAAGAATAAAAAGTTCTTGGAAACCAAGAACATTTTGGTCCAAACAAAAGGCCAGATCTTATAGGTCAGGAAGAAGAAGTGGACCTACAAGAACATCCCCAGTAACAAGCTCATCACAAAGCAGGGGAAGAACACCATCAAGAAGAACTTTCAGAAGAACTCATACAAGAGCAAGTGAAAGTTTCAAGGATTGCAACTGCTGGACATGTGGAGCAAAAGGACATATATCTACAAATTGTCCAGAAAACGAGAAAAAAGGAGTTAGACTCTTTGAAGCAACACCAGATATGGATGATGCTGTCTTCTTTCAAGATCTAGTCCAAGTATATCAATTTGAGGATATCCCCTCAGATGAAAGCATATACGAAGAAGAGATATTGTTTAGTCAAGAAGATTCTGAGGATGGATCAGAATCAGAATCAGAATAAAGAAGAAGTGTTTTGGCATGAAACACATGAAAGTTTGGCTGGATTCTTTAGCCAAACCACGATATCTCATAATATGGTCCAAAGGATTATGAGAGAAAATCCAACGTTACAAAAGTACCAGGGATTTTCGGCAGAACAAGTAGAAAGAGTCTTAGGCAACCTAGGGCTTAGACAAAGAAGACATAATTTGATTTACAAAGTATCCAGAAGGGAAATGGCAATCCCCATGGAGTTAACAAGTAATAAAATAGAGATGCAGTTAATTCCTTTTGAAGAAATAAGAGAGGAATTGCAAAAGTTGAAAGGTGAGGTAGCAAGGACGATGTCTTGGATTCATATTGGAGCAATCCAAATAATGATCAAGGCAACTTTTAAAGAAGGAATAGATTCACCCATAGATATCGTAGTATGCGATAAAAGAATGAGGAATATTCAAGATGCTGTCCTGGGTACTATCTCAGGAAATCTTTGTGCAGGAAAAATTGTAGGAGTTATCTATCCAAGAATAGCCTACAATTTAGCTGACAGGGACTTTAGTCGAGCCTTGACGTTGCATCAAAATTTCAAGGAAAAGAGACTAATGAAGGAAGGTAATAGACCATATTCTATTATATATCAAATTTCATATGCTCTTTCTAATACTCATCATTCTGAATTATTTATTAGAAATGAGTTCATTGAAATTCCAGAGATCTTTGGGAAAGTTGCCCATGCAATATACCCAGAAAGAATCGAGTTTCCTTTAATTCAGGAAACAGACATTCAAATCCAAGACAGACCGGTTCTATACAGAGACCTTAAAATAGAACCTCGAAGGTTATCTTTTCAAGAAAACCGAATGACAAGTAGGAGATGGGACAAATCTCCTATTCAAGAAATTCCACCAGAAGAAAAAGAGTTTTCTATAATAGGAAAACTTAGATCTCCAGAAGGATGGAAAGAAGTAAAAATAGTATTCGATATTACAAGTCATCGGAACCAGTTCCCTTGTAACTCGATTTACTATTTGGAACAACATGAAAAAGGAACTTACCAAGGATTGATAAATATTGGAGAATTGGAAGTTCAAATATGTGGAATTCCAGGAAAAGAAGTGGATCAGCTCATTCTTGGCCTAGAGTTTCTGGAGGACCATAAACCATGGAAACGCCTTGAAAAAGGAATAGAGTTCATGGCAAAAGAAAAAACTTGGAGGATTCAATAAAAACTCTACGAAATGAAAAACCAAGAGAATTGGATAAGGGACAATCCCTTAATCAAATTCGAGAACTCTGTTTACAAACAGAGGAAGAAGCAGCTGTTGAAATTAGTAAGTCATGAACATGATTTACTAGATCGCATTGAAAAGGTAGAAAGGAGTAACCATACTCTACCTTCTGAAGCCTTAGGAAGACTAAAGGTGAATAGTCTTAATCGGATTACTGAGTTACAACACAGTCTGTTAAAAATGGCAGGGCCATTTAGTAATCCCTTTAAAAAATGACAACAAGTCCTTTCTCCATATACATTCCGATAGGGATGTTGTATGAACAATACAAGGCTGAATACTTTGCAGCTTATATTGATTCGGGAGCAGGAATTTGTACAGCAAAAAGAGGAGTCTTCCCTGAAAAATGTGAAGAAGATTTGCCAAAAATTGCTGGACGATATTTCTCTCGAAGAATTTTAATTCTTTGCAAATGAATAAAACAAGCAGAGATCCTTATAGGAGGAGCAGGACAGACACCTTGGTACAAGGTAAAGACACCACCAATCTATTTCCATGATACAGGAGCTGATATCCTGTTAGGAAATAACTTCTTACAAATGTTTAAGATGTACACACAAGACAATGAGTCAAGAAGACTTATGTTCACTACAATTTGTGATCATAAAATTATCGTTCAAAGACTAAAAGTTGCTTTTTATCGACAATTGCCGATAATATTTCGCAGCCAGCGTGGTGATAAGGGACAACTTTTTCACCCAAAAATGAAAGATCCAAGAAGGTTTGGAGAAACCATGTTGAAAATAACAACAGCACAAGAACTCCAAACAGAGGATATGGAGCTTCTCAAGGTAACTCTAAATCATAGAGATATAGAGTTAGAAAATAAGGTATCCCTTGAAGATGTCAAAAAGAGGCTCAAAGAAAGTTATAATGAGAATCCTTTGGCATGGTGGGATAGAAATCAACTCAAAGCCAGTCTTACTCTAAAGGAAGGCAAAGAGTATGAATTCGTCAGATATAAGCCTATCCCGATGAACATAACAGATCAAAGGGATATGAGAATGATTATCAAGGAACATTTGGACCTTGGTCTAATCAAAGAAGGAGTTTCACCATATAGTAGCCCAGGTTTTCTGGTCAGAAATCATGGTGAAATAAAAAGAGGGAAACCCAGGTTAGTTATTAACTACCAAGGTATTAATAAAATCCTGGAGTTTGACGGGTACTTCATACCAAGTAGAGAACATCTAATTAGCTGTCTACGAAATGCTAAAGTGTTCTCAAAATTTGATTGTAAGTCTGGATTCTACCAGATAAGAATGGAAGAAGGCGGTAAGAAATTCACAACCTTCTCTACTCCACAAGGACACTATATTTGGGAAGTTATGCCTATGGGATTGACTAATGCACCCCAGATATTTCAAAGAAAGATGGATAACCTTTTTAAAGATTATTTCAACTTTATGTTTGTTTATATTGATGATATTCTTATAGCATCAAAAAATATAGACGAACACGTTAAACACTTAGAGATTTTCTCTAAAATTTGTAAACAAGAAGGACTGGTGTTATCTGAAAAGAAAGCAGTCATAGCAACAAGAAAAATTGAATTCCTCGGTATTGAGATTGATGAAACTGGAATAATTCTACAACCCCATATTGTGGAAAAGGTAAAGAATTTTTCAGATAAACTCAAAGATGTAAAACAACTCCAGAGTTTTCTTGGAGTAGTTAATTTTGCAGGGATGTTCATTAACAATCTAGCAATGTACAGAAAGGTGTTCAGTCCTTTGTTAAAAAAGGATGCTAGGTTTATATGGACCGATGACCATACTAAAGGGGTAAACCAATTAAAAAAGATATGTAAGAATCTCCCAAAAATGGCTATACCCGTAGATGAAGATGATTTAGTATTATTTACGGATGCCAGCGACGATTGGTGGGCGGCAGTCCTTACCAAAATCACTCCAGATGGGGAAATACCATGCAGATACTATAGCGGTCTTTTTTTAGAATCTGAGGCCATTAGATGGCATATCAACGAGAAGGAATTTTATGCGGTTAAAAGGGCTTTTGAAAAATGGCCATTATTTTTACTTGCTAAAAAATTCACTCTGAAGGTTGATAACACCCAGGTAAAAGCTTTCCTAAATAATAAGATTGAATCTAAACCTGAGAAAGCTAGGTTATTAAGATGGCAAGCATTATGTCAAAATTATATTTTTGATATTGTTATTATTAAATCTCATGAAAATATTCTTGCAGATTTTTTAACAAGAGATGGAAGGCAGTGACGTGGACTCCATCCTGAAAATGCAGAGGCATCTCAGGGAACACCTTGGGTTGCTTCAAAACGAGTTCAACCAGTTAGCCATTAATGCTGAAATGGCCGGCAGGTTACAACAAGCTGATCGGATCAAAGTGTCTAATCGAATTACAGGATGTATGCAAGCTCAAACACAACTATGGGCTGCTATTCAAGGGCCAATTGTGAAGGCTATAGAGAAACCATTGGTTTCTCATAAACAAGATATACTAAAACCATTGGTTTTACAAGAACAAGAAATACAACCACCGGTTGTGAAACAAGATGTTGAGGAATCTAAAACTCAAGAAACAAGAGCTAATCTATCATCAGCCTTTGATGATCTGGATGAAGCAACAATTGATGAAGATAACTCATCAAGTCAACCCTCCGCCTCTGGGGTAAAAGAGGAAGAGATCAATCTTAGGCCCAACACTGACAAGGGAAAATCTAAGATTGATACTAATCCATCTATTATTTCTCCATTTCAGGTTTATCAACAGAAGTGGGAGAAATTGAATACAAGGAATGAAATCAACCCGAACACTTGCAGGGTTGATGTTGCAGGAATATATCCAAGAGTTTGGCTAAAAAACAATGTCAATCCTAAAGATGTAAAACTCTGGTATGAATTTGGGGCTTTGGCCTCAGTTTATACAACGTCACCTAGCTTTTTGGAGATATCACAGTTACCAAAATGGATTCAGGAAACAGTCCAAGAAACATGGGCAAATAATGATCATTTGTCCAGAGGAGATGTGCTTGAGTTATATTTTTTCAGTGCAGCTCCAGAACCAATAGTGAAAGGATCACACGAACCCTTTCATTTTATCAAGCTGAGGAGACCTGATATAAACAGTCATAAATTTATCAAGGATCCTAAAACTGAAGAAATACCCTTGGTGTCCACTTTCGGAGAAAATGAGATCTCAACCAGAAGGGCATGGGGTATTTGGGTCTGTCTTACTGAGATGGACAAAGTCAAGTTTCCATTCAAATTTTATCAGAATTCTGTGAACGGATCGTTCCTGTTGAACACAATGACAGAAAAAACTACAGAATTTGCGGAAGAACTCTTCGAAAAGAAGAGAAATCTTTTGTGGAACAACAAGCTGCCGGGGAGTAAAGAAACTCGCCGAAAATTTTGTAACATGACTCATATTGGACGATGGTCAGAGAATATCTGCCCAGAATGCCCAAATCAGAAGGAGCCAGAATTTTGAAAAACCTTTAGACCCCGAACGGATCGAAAGGATTTTTCCGAGACAAGCAAAGGTGGACAAGGACCACCAAAGATGCGTTTTCAAAGGGGTCTACTTCAAAAGAAAAAGATGCCCCGACAACAATAAAGCAGACATGTGAGGAGAATAAAGCCAAAAGAAAGTGGCAGACATGTGATTCCCCCACTAGTAAAAGATGCCATCAATAATGACATAAAAAATTCAAGACAGCTGCCTCCTCCACTAGTAAAAGATGCCATCAATAATGGCATAAAAAAATACAAGACAGCCTTAAGATTCCCTGAAGTTTCTCGGTGAAACGAGTGGAACTACAGCTATAAATACAGGCATTTGAGGAAGCTGAAGACATCGATCATTCCCTTCAGTTTTCTTACGAATAAAATTATTGTAATATTTCTCTTTCTATTGTAATAAGTTTTCGTTTATGTATTTCAAAAACGAGGCTACTATTATGTGTAGCTAAACAAGTTGTCTTCTCCTCTTCAAAGGAGTTGATTTATGTAATAATATTATGTCTGAATAATTTTTCTAAAGTCTCTTGTTCTTTCATGTTCATATTTTATAATTAAATTTATATACCATACGCCTTAAGGTAGAAAATGAATTAAGGCTGTGTTGGGTGTCGTTGAAGGAGCTTGTGCAGAAACCATCTGTTGCGACTGCGTGGTTGGAGTGTGAGGAGCACTTTGTAAAACTCGACAGGTATGACCCGACGACATTATGGTCAAAGAGGTATTTAAATTTGATTTACTTTACGGAAGCATGTTGGACCCTAATCTAAAGTATATAGGCTGGAAACCTTGCGCAACCAATAGTTCTTCACGACATGAACTGGTTCGATAGGTAAAACAATGCCAAAGTACAAAAGATTAGTTACATACTTGTTTAATCAAAATTGGGGACCACTAGGGAGTGCAAACTAAAAAATTTGAATGTAGGGAGTTAGGAGAAATTTATGTTTAGGTTTAGGGATTTTAAAATAATTACCCCTTAATATAACATAACAAAAATGATCATTATTCATATTATATAAGGACAAAAAAATCTGAACAATTGTTTATGTATTATTATTACCGGTGGTAAAGACTAAAGACACACACCACGTGTGTTGCATAATTTCGATCTTTGAAAATTCTTCTTTAATTTGGAACTTATACAGTGGATTCGTACGAGAATTTGTTTTTCTTCCTTATGTATTTGTTAGTTTTTTTTTTACATTTCTTGTTAATATTTGCATATAGTTTAATTAGTTGACATAAAAAAAGTTATATATTTATGCAAATTTAGTTTAAATTTATATTGACGGATAAAATCAGTTATTACATACAATTAAGTTTAAAAACAGTGTGGTGTAGATTGTTTTTGTTATTAGTGGACCAAGTCTTTGACGGGACAATTAACGGCAGTTTTACGGCATTGTTTTTTTTTTTTTTTGAAAAAACCTTTTGTACTATATATTTAATTTGAATGTTAAAATGATGTCTAAATTTTTATTATTTGAAAGGTCAAAACGAGTTGGATTCCATTCCAACTTGATGAGGACATGATAGATTATAATTTCATTATCTCCATTTACTTTTAAAATGTTCAACACATGGATGCAGTTCTATTGGTATTAGCATCAAAATTTTCTAATCTAAAAGAAAAAAAAATCTCCATTTTTCATCAAGTTTTTGTTTAATGTCGTCCCACCGTTCGATTAAATTTTTGTGAGTTTTATATATGAACTCAAACAATTTTCTTCACTTGAGCTAATTTTTGGATTAAATTTAATATGTAGTTCATATAATCTTAATATGATATTAGAGTCTCTACTTTTGAGGTGGTGGACTTAGTCTCAAGTCCATAAAACCAAAATTCTTTATGTTATAATGATTATTAATATTATGATATTTAATTTCATCAAAAGATGGTTGGTTTCTTCATATTATTTATTCAACTTGAGCTACCAAGTTCAGGTTCTTGGGGAAAAACACCAAAAATATGTATAGGTGCTTTTCACGATCAATGTACTTGTCGATATGAGAAGACATTTGGGACGCTAATCTTTATTCTTTTGACGACTTCTAATATACCATAATTATAATATTACATAATATAAAAGACTGCAAATATTATTTTCAAAATATTCATGTGAATTTTCGAGATTAACTGTTAACAAATAAAAATATTAGATAAAATAAACAATTAGTAATTTAATTTGTTCTTTAATTTCATATTATGCTAATATTACTGCTAATTCCACATAGGTTTAAATTCATACATATTTTGATTTTTAAATGATTTCCTTGCAATTAAAATCTCAAAACCTATTTTCCTGAAAACGAATAAACGGATCATACAAGCATGGACTAAACATAATCTACCAATTAACTATTTTGTCACTTCAATAAACTATCAAGCAATAATTATTTAATTTATTTTTCTACCTATAAATAATTGTCATTAATTATATATAGTTAAATATAATGGTGAATTGAAATCTACCCCACATTTGTCTAGGTTGTAGGAGTGTGAGTTTATCGTATATTCGAATGTTCTATACTCCGATACCCGTCATTTCTTTAATTAACTAACAATAATCGGCAATTTTTTTCTTAAAAAAAAAATAAAAAAATCGGCAACTAGCTAGGTGGTACCAACTTTTATATATGACTAGTGAAAAATACACATGTTTTGCATGTGTAAAATATAATTTTTTTTTTTATATATAATTTTTTTTTGAAGACAAAAAATAGAGTGAGTAAGAGGTTTAGTGGGATAGTGGATAAGAAAGGGTAATTACGGAATAAGAAATTTTGGTGTCCTCAAAGTTAGTTAGTATAGTAAGCCCATTTTTATATAATAGTATAGATATATACTAGCCACACCGCACACACATTGCGTGTGTAATGTTATATACAAATATTATTTCTGTGTGTATGTGGGATAATGCATTAAAATGTCCCTCTTGTTTCCGTGATTTCTCATTTATGTCCCTCGAATATTTTTTGTATCATTTATATCCCTTGTCCGCACATTTCTTTTCAAAAAACGTATCTGCCGTTAAGTAATCTGTTAAATCTAACGGGACATGTGTTTGAAGGACATAAATGACACAAAAAAGATTCCTTCTTAAAATATTTCTTCTCAAAATATATTATTTTCGTGATTTCTCATTTATGTCTCTCGAATCTTTTTTTATAATATAAAGAAATAATATAATTTGAGAAGAGATATTTTAATACATTATCCCGTATGTATGTAATATAATTTTTTTTTTCAAGTATTTGATTTGATTTTTTTTTTTTTTTTTGCAATTTGATAATTTTGTGGGTTTTTTTTTAAATAAAAATAAAAGTGAGCATACTAAGAGACCACTAAAGTACTCTTACTTTATATATAGTATATAGATATAGATATATATTTAAAAATGTACAACATAAATTACGCTTATTTGTAAGATCTCAAAAATCCAATTTACATTATTAATTTTTCTCTTGCGTCTTATCCAATTTTTTCTATGCATAATGATAATGATTTTTGAAATATTAGTATACGAACAAAATGGTATATATATTGTTGGAAGTAGGGGTGTTGGGGATCGAATACAAATAAGCACAAATTTGTTTATGGATGTTCGGAGCTCAATCTTCTACGTCACCCCTTCTTCCTCCTCGGAAGGATCCACTAGAAGATTTTGAGCATTACAACTTATTGTAATCACCCCAATCCAACTTTAGGATTTATCCACTGCCTAAATCGGAACTTCTAGATTCACACTCGATTATAGGCCGCAACCTCACAATCCACATAATGTTTAACGTCTTTATGCCAAGACTACAAACACAATCTATAACGTCTTTGTGTAAAGACTCTCACTCAACTAATCATCAAAGTACATCTCTCGTATATGTGTGAGTGAGTGGGTGGGGTGTGAAGAACTTAACTGGAGAAGCTCAAGAAATCCATTGATGTGTTCTTCACACCTTGGGCTTTCTCTCAACTAGCTGATAGATCTATTTTGATGCCCTTTTTTTATGTGAAAAAGCTCTAAAAAGCTGAATGTTCTTTTGGGTATCCACTCTCTCTTTTATTCTATCTCTAGATCTTGTATTTATAGGCTCCAAGAATGATATAGAGGTTAGACACAATAATATGACTGTTGGAAAAGGTTGTGTACTGTTTCTGATATCACAACGTTCATATTTCTATTTTTGGACTGTAGCTTTGACTAGATCTGGATTTGGAGCAGTAGACAGGCGAGATCAGGTGACAAGCTTGGATCGATTGATATCTTCGAGTCGGTTGACATGCTTAGATCGGTTGATATCTTCAAGTTGATCGGTTGATATAGAGCAGGTGACATTTCTCGATTGCTTGAGTTGCTGCTGTCTGTTCAAATGCTTGTAACTCTTTTTGTATTGACTTTTGGGCAAAGTGATAAACATAAAAGTTGTATCTCTTGATCTTGTATTTCCAACTCTATGAGAATCACTCAATTCGGAGTTCATATGCAAACGTTATGCCCAAAATACCAGAGCTGCTCAACATCAATAGAGGTCCTCATCGGTCGGGAGAATGTTGATCAGTCGAGGTCTTATAGATCTTGATGCGTTGATTTTTGGGCTAAGTGATGAACATAAAAGTTGTAGTCCTTTCTCTTGTCTTTTCAACGCAACAAGAATCACTCCTTTTGAAGTCCATAAGAGATAGATATGCTTAATCTACCAGACCATGTACATCCTCAAATTCTGTTATCAACCTGTGCAAAACCAAAAACTTCAACGTGATTTATCGTCTTCTTAGACTCCGATTCAGACTCTGACTTGTGAATATGATTTGTAGATCATATTCATATCTTTCCAATGCATACTGCATCATTACATTTGAATCAGGGAGCTGAGAGATATGGCCATTACGCCAGAACTGGTCTGTTAATACATCTGCTGTCATCTAGTTCATCTAGTTCACTCTTGAGGTAGCAGTTTGACCTAGATATCATCTAGTCCGCTGCCTAGTTGGCAGCACAAGGCAGCGTCCGCCACCAACTGTGGTGGACGCTGCCTTGTTGGCAGCCGTCCCCCACGTCTCGTGGCGAACGCTCGATTAAAATAATCTAGCGTCCGCCATTCAAAGTGGCGTTTTACCTTATTAATGCAATTTTTTTTATTTTACATTATTTTTGAAATTACATTTAATTTTTACCTTAAAAATAATAAAAACCTTCAAAATCTCCATTTGACAAGATGTATGTCTGAGAACTTCATCGGGACTCAAGTTTTGGCTCGTTAAAACCTTGACAGTAAAACCTCGTGGGAAAAATCTGAACGAAGGAAAAAGAGTACATCACCATATACTTTCTTTGGATGTCCTCCCGAAGATAGATGCGCCTCGTTAAAACCTTATTAGGAAAAACCCAGTGGGACAAAATCATAATGAAGGAAAAAGAGTACGACATCTCTTGCGATACTTGTTAATTGCCTCATTAAAAACCTTGTTATGAAAAACCACGTGGGAAAAATCATAGACAAGGGAAAAAGAGTACAACTTTGATTGCTCTCCCTCTTGCAAGCATCACTTGAAATTATTAACTCGTCTTATTCCAATCTTGTGCACTTATTTGCCAAAAATTGATTCAGATGCTGATTTTGCCATAGATATGGTACTTCAAGACCAAATATATTTTCTTATTCTTCAAGTTGGCAAAAACAATATTTTGAGCATCGAATCCTTCGAGAATGTTTCTATATGTATCACCATCAAATCAGTGCATTCATGACAAGCACAAATATTTTTTCATAATCCTCTTGAAATAATTTGAGAAATTTTGCTAATATTTTGTGACGACCCGGTTCTTAATCTCTCAAATCAAATAATAATCTAAGGTTCATAAATTAAAGCCAAGCATCAAAGCCAAAACCAATTTTTTTTTTTTTTTATCAATGTGGCTCGCTCGAGCGAGGGATGCTCGGGTCCAAGACCCCCCCTTGGCTCGCTCGAGCGAGCCTCGGGCTCCGCTCGAGCGAGCTAAGTTCTGTCATCTGCTCAAAAATTCTGATTTTCTGCTGTACAATGAAGATTTATACTATATAACCTCTTCCAACCAAACCATATGAACAAGAAAAGGTGATAACATCAAAAACTCAAACCCAACAAGATCATGTGTTATACATCTCCAAGTAGTAAAAACTCTAGACTAAAAGTTCAAGTCTAACAACTACAAGATCAATGTTCTTGTACCAACAAAGTTTGACAGCAACTAACAACTACACCGGATCATCACTTTAAACTCTCACGTCTCGATTCTTTAAGCCCGTCTTTGCCCTGTTCCTGAACCACCTGTTGCCATGCACACATACAAACACGACAACAGCCGGATAACTCCGGTAAGAAACATATTTCCCAGTAAAAGCAACTAACATGCATGTCAAATTATATCAATCAAGCTCAAGATATAAAATAGAAGACAATGCATGCTTTTAAAACAGGCTTTTCTCAAGAACTCTCTTATTTCATCGGTTGGGATCCCGAGAAGAAGATATCGTAACTAAACCACCGACACTCCCGATCGAGGTGGGGCTACTTATCTTGCTTTTCTAGACTTTGAAGCCACCATACATGTAATTCAGACGCTAGGCTAATACAACCACCCAGACCATACATATATAGTTCCTCAAATCGTCTAATCGAACGACTCCGTTCATTTCAAAAATCAAAGGATAGGTCTCACAAGATGAATACAATATAAAACATCATATATTCATTCAACAATATCATAGACACATTCAATAATTCACATAAGAGCAAATAATCAATTAAGTATGTGATTTAGGGAACTCGATACAAACCATCTCGAGTTTTAATCCCATTCAAAAAGTAGTCCACTTTTACCTTTCGATTGTGATGTTTAAGGTGATTTCAAGCTATCCAATCTTTACAATAAACAACCATAAGCTTTGTCCCACAATCTGCATTTCAAACCAAACAAACTCTATTGGAGACTAACTTCAAACCTTGTTCTTCTTCTACCGGTTTCGAAGTCGGGATTCTAGAGTTGACGTCTCTTGTTTGTAAACTGAAATCACAGCATTTTACCAAGGAACATCAGCTTTAACTTATATCAATAGCATCTCAAGCACAAGATAGTAAAACAGTCTTAATTACTAAGTTCGGCGGCGTAACAGCGTCGATTCGGAAACCGCAATCACAAAGCTATCAAACTAACAAGCATATGCATCATCTACACCTCTCATAACCAGCAACATATCATCATGATCATCATATCCTGAGCTGAAGAAATCGAATAAAAGCTGGAAAATACCACACACCCAAACACTATCCAATCTTTGAATCGATTTCGATACGATATCGCATATCATCTCAAGATCACTAAACCATGGCTAAATTCTGAATTTTGCGTAAACATGATTTCAAAACTTGATAGAAACATCAAAATACTTACATCCTTTTGTAGCCCTCGTTGCGAGGATTCCAAAACCGTGCCCGAAACTGAAATCGGATAACCGGTTCTTGAGTTATGAAGATTTGAAATTGAAAATAGACTTGAGATTATTTGTTCTTGTTCTCTCGGTTCTTCCTCTGATTTTTCTGATTGAGAATATGAGCATACACGTTCAAACTCCTTTGCAAGACAAGTGTCAAACCAATTTTTAATATTTGCACTTTAGTCCTCCAATTATTGCCTCTTTGCAATTCGGTCATCAACCAAACATTAAATTCAATTTCAATCCTAAATAATTTAAGAATATTAGAATTTAAATCAAAACTCAAAATATTCCCAAATTAAATATTCTTGGATCAAAATTAAATAATTCCGTGCGTTACAATTCTCCCCCACTAAGACATGATTTCGTCCTCGAAATCTCAAGTACTATCAGCACATAATATCAAACGAATAACAGAAATACTGAAGAAAATACTCATATCAGGGAAACATTTCTGGAAATCGTTGTCGCATGTCTGATTCTGTCTCCCAGGTAGCTTCTTCAATACCATGACGACTCCACTGAACTTTCACAAGCGGAATAGTCTTCGTTCGAAGTTGCTTTTCTTTACGATCAAGAATCTGAATTGGCTTCTCAAAATAACTCAAGGTTTCGTCGAGTTCAGCCTCATCAGATTGAAGCACATAAGATTCATCAACAATATATTTCCGAAGCATCGATACATGAAAAACATCATGTATTCCAGATAAAGATGGAGGTAGAGCTAATCGGCAGGCAAGATTTCCTATTTTCCCAAGAACTTCATACGGACCAATATATCGTGGAGACAACTTTCCTCGCTTGCCAAATCGTACGGTGCCTCTGAACGGAGAAATCTTCAGAAACACCCTATCCCCCTGTTCAAAAGACAAAGGTCGACGTCGGACATTGGCATATTTGACTTGTCTGTCTTGAGCTGTCTTCATTCTTCCTTGTATAAGCTTCACCTGTTCAATCATATCTCTAATCATATCAGGCCCAATATCAGGTACTTCTGAAATATCATCCCAGAAAAGAGGTGATCGAAACCTTCTACCATACAAAGCTTCAAATGGAGCCATTTCAATACTCGATTGATAACTGTTGTTGTATGAAAATTCACAAAGAGGTAATGAATTTTGCCAACTCGTGCCAAAATCAAGCACTACAGCTCTCAAAATGTCTTCCAATGTCTGAATGGTACGTTCAGACTGTCCGTCTGTCTGTGGATGATAGGCTGTGCTCAAGTGTAACTGAGTACCCAAAGCACTCTGTAAACTGTGCCAGAAGTGAGATGTAAATCGAGGATCACGATCTGATACAATAGACTTCGGCACTCCATGCAATCTGACAACTTCTCGGACATAAATCTCTGCCATCTGGTCGTGTCTATATGTCATACGATAAGGAATAAAACACGCTGATTTCGTCAATCTATCAATAATCACCCATATAGCATCGCAACCTCTGGAAGATCTAGGTAACTTCGTCACGAAGTCCATGGAAATATGATCCCATTTCCATTCCGGCACTGATAAACTTTGTAACAAACCAGGCGGTTTCTTCCTTTCAGCCTTCACCTGTTGGCAATTAAGACATCGAGACACAAAATCAGTGATATCGGACTTCCTTGGTTTCCACCAATATCGAGTCTTCAAATCGTTGTACATCTTCCTCCCACCAGGATGAATACTATAACGACTACAATGCGCCTCTTTCAGTAGTTGTTGTCGCACATCAGAAATATCAGGCACTACAAGGCGATTGTTTACATACAAAGTATCATCTCGAACCTGGTATTCAGATACATGCCCTGATCGGACTTTCTCAATCGAATTCTGCACATTCTGATCAATTCTGAGCTTCTTTAATTCGTAACAATAATGCTGGTTGAACTTGAATTTGATAAAGTCGAAGAGGCAGACAATTCATGTCAAATAATAATCCAGAAAGGCAACATTCTTCAATCAAATGGGATATACCAATCGTCGATAAAGACAAAGAACATACCTTTCGACTCAGTGCATCATCAGCTGCATTCGATTTTTCCGGATAGTATCTAATCTCACAATCAAAATATTTAAGCAAATCAAGCCATCTCCGCTGTCTCATATTCAGTTCTGACTGTGAAAAAAAATATTTTAGACTCTTGTGATCAGAATAAATCTCAAACTGTTCCCCGTACAAATAATGTCGCCAAATCTTCAAAGAAAATACAATGGCGGCCAATTCAAGATCATGAATCGGGTATCTGGTTTCGTGAGGCTTCAACTGTCTCGAGGCATAAGCAATCACATGCCCTCGCTGCATCAAAACACATCCCAGACCTCGATGAGATGCATCACAATAAACAGTGAAACCACCAGTACCTGAAGGAATCGTCAAGACTGGTGCACTGGTCAGTTGCTTCTTCAATTCAATAAAACTGGATTCACAGGCTTCAGACCAGATAAATGGAGCATTCTTCTGAGTTAACTGAGTAATCGGCTTTGCAATACTGGAAAAATCTTTAATAAAACGGCGATAATACCCAGCCAAACCCATGAAACTACGAATTTCAGGAATAGATGTAGGTCTAGACCAATTGATCACAGCCTCGACTTTACTTGGATCAACAAATATACCATCTCTGGATATGATATGTCCAAGAAAAACAACATGTTTCAGCCAAAACTCACATTTCGACAGTTTAGCATACAATTTCTCAGATCTCAGAGTCTTCAACACAGTTCTCAAATGCTCAGAATGATCAATCAAATTCTTCGAATATATCAGAATATCATCAATAAATATAATAACGAAATCATCGAGATATTTCTGAAACACACGGTTCATCAAAGCCATAAACACAGCTGGAGCATTCGTCAGACCAAACGGCATAACTATAAACTCATAGTGGCCATACCTGGTTCTGAAAGCAGTTTTCGGAATATCAGAATCCCTAACTCTCAGCTGATGGTACCCAGATCTCAGATCGATCTTGGAATACACAGAAGAACCCTGTAATTGATCAAATAAATCATCAATACAAGGTAAAGGGTATTTGTTCTTTACCGTTGCCTTGTTCAGTTGTCGATAATCGATACACAATCTCATTGAATCGTCTTTCTTTCTGACAAATAATACTGGAGCTCCCCAAGGAGAAACACTGGGTCGAATGTATCCCTTGGCCAGTAAATCTTCCAACTGATCTTTCAACTCTTTCAATTCCACTGGTGCCATTCGATAAGGTGCTTTAGATATCGGTGCAGTACCTGGCATCAGTTCTATGTTGAAATCAATCTCGCGATACGGAGGTAGTCCCGGAATCTCATCAGGAAAAACGTCCGCAAATTCACTAACCACTGGCAAATCAGCCAGGTTCGGGCTAGTTTTCAGAACATCAATAGTATAAACAAGAAATCCCTCTGCTCCTTTCTGCAAAAGTCGTGTCATAGATAATACTGAAATCAGAGGAATCTTAGCACGAGAACCCTTACCATAGAATTTCCATTCTCCATCCATCTCGGGTCTGAATCTCACTACCTTCTGGCAACAGTCTACGATAGCTCTGTACTTGTTTAGCATATCAATCCCAATTATGCAGTCAAAATCAGCCAAACCAAGCACAAAACAATTTAGGTCTATCTCGTTACCGTCATACTGTAGCACACAATTCTTAACTATCTGTATAGCAATAAGACTTCTCCCCAAAGGTGAAGAGACAGATACTACAATAGGTAATGATTCAACAGGAAAAGCATGTAATGATGCAAATCGTGCAGAAATAAACATATGGGATGCATCTGTATCTATCAATACATATGCAGGATAACCACAAATAGAACAATTACCTGCAATCACATCATCCGGTGCTCCCTGTGCCTGTTCCTCCGTCAGTGCAAAGACATGAGCTTGTTGTCTCGGGGGTTGACCACCTGCCTGACTCCCTCCTGGCCTTGGCTGTTGCTGTGGATGGGATGGTTGAAAGGAATAGACAGAAGAGGCTTGCCTCGCAGGTTGTGCCACTGATCGGGATGAATCTGCACCTCGTGATTGTCTAGAACCTCTCTGAGGAAACACCCTCGCAAAATGGTCAGGCTGATGGCATATATGGCAACTCCCAAATACACCTCGGCACTGATCCGTCGTATGACTTCCACCACAACTGTTACAAACCACTCCAGACTTTGGTTTCGAACCACTTGAACTCGATGAACTGCTCCATGATCTTTTAAACTGTTTTCCTCGAGCTTGCCAAAACTTCTTTTTACCATTGCTGCTACCACCGCTTTCAAATCGAGAAGATTGTTGTGGAGTCTGAACCGAAGGTTGTGGCTGTCTCTGAGGATGTGCGGCATACAAAGCTCCTCGCTGTTGGATCAAACCAGCTTCCGATCCCTTGGCATTATTCAGAGCCTCAGCAAAAGTATTCGGTCGCTTTGTGTTTACCAGAGTAAAGACCTCTGGAGTCAGTCCATTAATGAACTGATCAGCCATTGCCTTGTCACTATCGACAACATGTGGAGCAAAATGTAGTAACGTTGAAAACTTTGCGGCATATTCTTCAATGTTTAAGTTTCCATGCTTCAGATTAGCAAATTCAGCACCCTTGTCTTTGCGGTAAGACACCGGGAAGAAGCGTTGGTAAAACTCACTTTTGAAGACTGTCCAGGTGAGTACAGTTCCTCTACGCTCCAAGGCCTTCTTGGTAGTGAACCACCAACTCTTTGCAACCTCATGCAGTTGGTGCCCTATCAACCGAATTCTCCGCTCATCTCCATAATCAAGTGAGTCGAATAACATCTCCATATCATCAAGCCAGCCCTCACATTCAACTGCATTCTCAGTACCCTTTAATGTCGGCGGTTTGTAAGATTGAAAGCGTTTGAGCAAAGTTTCCATTGGAGTAGCTGTCATATATGTCATATCTCGATAAGTACTTCCCTGTTCATTACTCGGAATCGCAGCTTGAGGCACAGTCGGTGTTACTACTGTCTGTTTTGGCAGAGGAGTATGAACTGTCTGCTCTGGCATAGGAGTAGGAACCTGTGGTCTAAGAGGAGGTCGTCCTGGTCGTCGAGACATATCTGATTATCAAAATGGTTAGGATACCATAATCATCAAATCTATCTCAGTCCTCCTCCGATCATCTTACCTCTGATCAAGACTCGGTTCTGATTTAATCGTAAATAAATAATCGAAGTACTCATACAAGACATGCTTCCAATCAATTCAGATAATCAGGTAGCATGACATTAATAACAGAACACATGCTCTAATCGCGTCAGATAATCCAAGAAGCATGTGTCTTAACCAATCGTAACAACATACTTTCAAATAAAATTACCAAAATCAAATAATTAAGTACTTGAAAGTAAAGCATGCTAGCACTTAAAACATGTAACTCAATCATGTAAATTACTCAAATAATAAATTATATCATGCTAACATACACAAGCAAGGAAGATGACTCGATCTACCCCACTCGCTATCTAACTCAGTCCAAAATTTTCTCGCTCTGATACCACCTGTTGTAACGCCCGGTTCTTAATATCTCAAATCAAATAATAATCTAAGGTTCATAAATTAAAGCCAAGCATCAAAGCCAAAACCATAAGAATTTTTTTTTTTTTATCAATGTGGCTCGCTCGAGCGAGCCACACCCCTCGCTCGAGCGAGGGCTGCTCGGGTCCAAGTCCCCTCCTTGGCTCGCTCGAGCGAGCCTCGGGCTCCGCTCGAGCGAGCTAAGTTCTGTCATCTGCTCAAAAATTCTGATTTTCTGCTGTACAATGAAGATTTATACTATATAACCTCTTCCAACCAAACCATATGAACAAGAAAAGGTGATAACATCAAAAACTCAAACCCAACAAGATCATGTGTTATACATCTCCAAGTAGTAAAAACTCTAGACTAAAAGTTCAAGTCTAACAACTACAAGATCAATGTTCTTGTACCAACAAAGTTTGACAGCAACTAACAACTACACCGGATCATCACTTTAAACTCTCACGTCTCGATTCTTTAAGCCCGTCTTTGCCCTGTTCCTGAACCACCTGTTGCCATGCACACATACAAACACGAAAATAGCCGGATAACTCCGGTAAGAAACATATTTCCCAG
The DNA here is from genome assembly GCF_033568475.1 of Henckelia pumila. Taxonomy (NCBI): domain Eukaryota; kingdom Viridiplantae; phylum Streptophyta; class Magnoliopsida; order Lamiales; family Gesneriaceae; genus Henckelia; species Henckelia pumila. The sequence goes on from NC_133120.1 coordinate 120,261,077, forward strand.
TAAAAGCAACTAACATGCATGTCAAATTATATCAATCAAGCTCAAGATATAAAATAGAAGACAATGCATGCTTTAAAACAGGCTTTTCTCAAGAACTCTCTTATTTCATCGGTTGGGATCCCGAGAAAAAGATATCGTAACTAAACCACCGACACTCCCGATCGAGGTGGGGCTACTTATCTTGCTTCCCTAGAATTTGAAGCCACCATACATGTAATTCAGACGCTAGGCTAATACAACCACCCAGACCATACATATATAGTTCCTCAAATAGTCTAATCGAACGACTCCGTTCATTTAAAAAAATCAAAGGATAGGTCTCACAAGATGAATGTAATATAAAACATCATATATTCATTCAACAATATCATAGACACATTCAATAATTCACATAAGAGCAAATAATCAATTAAGTATGTGATTTAGGGAACTCGATACAAACCATCTCGAGTTTTAATCCCATTCAAAAAGTAGTCCACTTTTACCTTTCGATTGTGATGTTTAAGGTGATTTCAAGCTATCCAATCTGTACAATAAACAACCATAAGCTTTGTCCCACAATCTGCATTTCGAACCAAACAAACTCTATTGGAGACTAACTTCAAACCTTGTTCTTCTTCTACCGGTTTCGAAGTCGGGATTCTAGAGTTGACGTCTCTTGTTTGTAAACTGAAATCACAGCATTTTACCAAGGAACATCAGCTTTAACTTATATCAATAGCATCTCAAGCATAAGATAGTAAAACAGTCTTAATTACTAAGTTCGGCGGCGTAACGACGTCGATTCGGAAACCGCAATCACAAAGCTATCAAACTAACAAGCATATACATCATCTACACCTCTCATAACCAGCAACATATCATCATGATCATCATATCCTGAGCTGAAGAAATCGAATACAAGCTGGAAAATACCACACACCCAAACACTATCCAATCTTTGAATCGATTTTGATACGATATCGCATATCATCTCAAGATCACTAAACCATGGCTAAATTCTGAATTCTGCGTAAACATGATTTCAAAACTTGATAGAAACATCAAAATACTTACATCCTTTTGTAGCCCTCATTGAGAGGATTCCAAAACCGTGCCCGAAACTGAAATCGGATAACCGGTTCTTGAGTTATGAAGATTTGAAATTGAAAATAGACTTGAGATTATTTGTTCTTGTTCTCTCGGTTCTTCCTCTGATTTTTCTGATTGAGAATAGGAGCATACACGTTCAAACTCCTTTGCAAGACAAGTGTCCAACCAATTTCTAATATTTTCACTTTAGTCCTCCAATTTTTGCTTCTTTGCAATTCGGTCATCAACCAAACATTAAATTCAATTTCAATCCTAAATAATCTAAGAATATTAGAATTTAAATCAAAACTCAAAATATTCCCAAATTAAATATTCTTGGATCAAAATTAAATAATTTCGGGCGTTACATATTTGCTCATATGCAACATGTCACTTGTCAATCATTTGTTATTGACAATCTCTACAAATTGTAGTTCAAAATAATCATCATTTTGCGTAATAGCAAAACACACGAATGATTGTATCATTTCGATCCCAAATAATTTGTGAAATCTCATATTTTAATATACTTGTTATTCTTCATGAATAACATAATCCAAATTGGATTCATTGAAATAATTAGTCGTTCACGCTTCTAGCGTCCTTTTTCATTTACTTGCAAGTAATATAAAATATGGTCCTGCAGAACGTCGATTTATTTCATAACGACCAGCCTCCATTGTTTTTTTCACATTGAGATATTCACTCATTTTCTTTAAAAGGGTTTTGTCACTAAAGACGATTTATATATATTGTTAAACTTGAACATAAATGAAACTAAACGATCTTATACACAAGATCAAATAATGTATTTGAGATTTAAACTTTGAACATCATGTTCACTTTATATTTGATTGGGATCGATCTCAAATATTTTTGTAGCTTCTATTTCCTCCCCTCAATGTTGGAAACATTGTTTTACAAGAATAATAAATGAGAATTTCGCGTCATAAAATCTCATTTCTCAAGATAATTGATCATAAGATTCAATATATTTCCAACATATTTACAACCCCTTCAAGAGATTTATTGTAGTGCATTTCTCGCACAAACATTAACTTTCAATACATAATCATTTGGCATAATATTTACAACATATATTTCATATATCCCCAAATATGACGCATTTATTCTCATGGTTTAATAGTTGATTGGAGGTAAAATAAATCAACTAAACCAACATATTTATAATCATAAAATTGATATGTATATCCTCTTTTGATCAAGTTTGTCTTGATTACATATTCTGGAAGTTTTTCTCAATACGTATTTTCGCAAACATCATGTTGCGCTTCGTGGGCCCACGTTATTTATTCATTCCAGATAATATGGGGATTCTCTACCAATTTTAGCTAATGATAATGATATCAAATTTGATAAGCCAATAAGAATTCATAAAATCATCTGGATCTTTGATTCAAAAACATCCATATTTATCGATACAGGAACTTTTGGCTTGTTCATTAACAACTTTGTGCACTATCAATAGTTTTTCAACTATTTATATAATTTGAATGCTCAATTCAATCCATTATGCCAAACTCTGAAAGTATTTGTATCAATGATACTTTTGGAGCTCTTTAGCTCTTCTAGAAATATTAATTTGTAATATACTATTTAAACCAAATCAATATCTACTAGATTCAAAAATACATATACGTCATTATTGTGTATCACTATTTTATAATATCAAACACATAATCTTTTTTCATCTTCAATCAAACGATATTATAGATCTTTCAAACATTCAATGAACATACGATGAAACATATGATTTGGATAGACATCAATGGTCTCCACAAACTTTTATATCTTGCTTGATAGATATCAATAAATCTTTTTACGTACTTCAGGTACGATAGTGATACGAGATACCGGTGTACGTTTAGTACAATACTTGATTATGATGTATATCTCAATATTTTGTTCCGAATTTATGATTCATATCTCGCTTCATACGAGATGACATATTCTTCCTTGAAGAATTAAACTACAGTGTATCAATTGTGTTCATTGACACTGTCATATTCACTTAAAATAATGAACCACATTAATTAGACAATTGCCATAATTATATTTCCTTGAACAAAATAATATAAATAATATATTATAATAAAAGAATTGAAATTGTGAAATCGGACGTACCTTTTAAAATTTTTGTATACACCAAGTAGATCTTTTACCTTCAACAATGACATTCAATCTATAACAAATGCCATCTCACATTAAATTTATGTTCTTACATGTAAGATAATAACATGTGATAAAAATACTCTATCATTTATTTAAAAAATGATAGATTAATCAAATGATTGAAAAAATTCAAAATTTATATCCCCAATCAAAATTGATGAATTTAAAATCCATAATCAAATTTTATTAAATAAAGATTTAACAACCCAATATATCCTTAAAATATAAAAATTCTCAAATCAGAAAATTTATCACCAAATTGCATAATCAATATCTCATGCAATATATTGACTAATAGAATAGATTCACAAAATTTGTAGTTCTTATTTTATATCATAAAAATAATTTATGTGAATCAAAACACAACACATGCTAGAGTTTTCCACAATTTATTTTAAACAAATACAAAATTAATTTACCAATAATAAATTAGTTCAATAAATAAATAAAATGACTTGAAGTTAGTCATAAATCAACCCATTGACATCATCATGCATAGACTACCATCAATCCATCATCGTCGTTGCCCAATATAGATGATGGTCCAATTCATTGAGTTTAACATTTATTTTTATTTTTCGGTTGATAGTGTTGCGATCTTACTACCGCACATTTATAATTTTCAATCAATAGCCTATGCAGTTCATCATTGAACATCAAGTCGCTATTCATAAAAATAGTGACAAATAATAGATCATGCTTCTTCTAGAACATTAAAAACAAATATATGATTTGAAACGATATCAAGTCAATATCTTTTGATATATATCTCACATATATCTTTAATAATATGTTCTCATGGATATTGACAATTTTAGATCATATATCGATATTCATTGAGAAATTGTACTAAATTTCCCAATTCATAAGATCCTCAACAACCAAAAGAGCATTAAATTATATTCTTCGACGAATATTTCCAAATCTTGGATCTTATATTAATATTCTTCATGAATATTATCAAATCTTGCATCTTTTTATCAATATTTCAATATTGATACACTTTGACATGAGATCTATTTTTTCAATGATATTTATAGATATTTGATATCATATCAGATATCAATCATGATTTCTTCACTTTCTCAATATACGAAATCATATATCACATCTTTATCGTGAATCTATTAAGATTCTAAATATATTATATTATAACTAAGAATCTCTTTAGATTCTCAATATATTTGATCTTATATCAGATATTAATGTTGAATATCTCAATATTCAATATATTATATCATGAATTTATGAATATCTTTCGATATATCAAAATTGAAATCATGAATCTCTCAAAATTCTCAGTATATTGTATCATGATAATAAATTTCTTCAAATTCTCAATATAAAATCATGTTGTGCTACTTTATAGCCATCAACATATTCATGATATTTCATGTGCACCAATATATCAATTATTTTCATTGTGTTACTTCTAGAGCACCAATGAATATCTCTTTGTGCTACTTCTAGAACACCAATGAATATCTCTAATAAATTTGAGTATTGACAACACGTTGTGCTATTCCAATAGCATCAATAAAACGAGAATTATTTTCATTCTCAATTGGTTACAACATCGTGCTGATAACGTGTTATAAATCATGAGAGAAATAAGAGAGATGAATAGAGAGAATTCATGAGAGAAGAGAGAATCATATGAGTCAATACTCAGGTGCAATTATTATTGAACTCAATCACTCTATTTATAGGGAAAGATTAAAAGATACAAATCTTTACAGATATTATCTTGACATATTTATAAAGATCACGAATCTTCTAAATCTAACTAAATAAGATAATCATCTATAATAATAATATATTTATAACAATATATATATATATATATATATATACTTAGAATTTTGGGCCCTAATTTTTTTTTTTTTCAAATTTTTTGAGCCCTGGGCAGGAGCCCCGGTAGCCCTACCCTAGGGCCGGCTCTGGCTTTTCGGCATACCGAATTTTTGGTATATATAACGTACATAACGAGCATACCAAAATTTTATGATATAACGAGATTTCGGTAAGATATCGATATATACCGTTTTATATCAGAAAAAAACTTATATTTTTAAAATTTTAAAATTTATTGTTTAAAAATATTATATATTTTAAAATTTATATATATAATTTCGGTATGCCGGTATATACTAAAATTTTCAAATTTTATACCGTTAACGTACCATAACGAAATCTTCCGAAAACACGATATTTTTTTCCCTCCCGTGGTTGGAAGAACAATATTTTTTGTCATGTTATAACTTCAACTTTTTTTTATTTTCGATCTTATTATCAGTTAATTAATGATTGCATTAAACTAAATTGCACTCATTTTCAATTTTATTAATTTTTCATCGGGCACTGACATAACATAAGAGTCGTCTGGAGCTGAGACCTATGTTAATTATCATTTTATTTTTGATCTTATTATCAGTTAATTAATGATTTTATTCAAATAAATTGCACTAATTGCCAATTTTAGTAATTTTTCAGCACGATACGTAACATAAGAGTCGTCTGGAGCTGAGACCTATGTTAATTATCATTTTATTTTTGATCTTATTATTAGTTAATTAATGATTTTATTCAACTAAATTGCACTAATTGCCAATTTTAGTAATTTTTCACCACGATACTGACATAACATAATATCAGACACGTCAGCACAGTCTAGACCTGCAACTTATGTTATCATTTTATGATGTCACGTGTGAAATAAGGCTGTTGATCAATAACAAGATCAAAAATAAAAAATTACAATTTACAAGACCAAAAATATTGTTTTCCTTATATATTTTGTTGATGTCTTATAGAATGTTTACCACACATATACTAAAATTCTAAATGTTTAATCGAGAAAAAAATTTCATATTCTAATATGGCCCAAACACGCCCATAATTATAGATACACTAGCTAATTTTCCGTATAATCAAGAACATAATAATGGTATGAATATATGATTGCTATGTATGGAGGATAATGATATTTTTTATTTCAATTATAATCCATTTGACATCAATACTAAGTTTTTAGGATAAAACCTGAACTTCGAGACTCAATAAATTAATCTTTCCCATACTAAAAAAAATGTATATACACTCAAAGAGACCATATATGTTCATACTCCATAATTTATTTAAAAGTAATTGGAGTGATTAGTATATGACACTTGTTCGAAATTCCGAGGGATTGAATTTTTAGCAAACAATAATTTTATATTTTCGTGATATTCGAATTTATTTTTAGACGATATATATTTCCTTTTGTTTGACATTAAATTTAACCTTGGAAAGAGTTCGGATAATTTTGTTATTGTAACATGTAATTGGTTAAAAGATGGGATAATTCCTAAATATATCCCTTTAGTTTCGTTATTGAGCCAATTATATCCCTTTTGTTTTTCGTATTTTGAAAATATTCCTTTTCAATTAAAAAGTGTCTCGAACATGTCATTGAAACTAAAAAATACCTATTCTGCCTTTTATTTCCCAATTTTATTAAAGTTATGCATAAGCTCATCATGCTTCCGTAAGATTAATTAAAATTAAATACCTCTTTGACCATAGTGTCGTCGGGTCATACCTGCCGAGTTTTACGAAGTGCTCCTCACACTCAACCACGCAGTCGCAACAGATGGTTTCTGCACAAGCTCCTTCAACGACACCCAACATAGCCTTAATTCGTTTTTTACCTTAAAGCGTATGGTATATAAAATTAATTATAAAAAATAAGCATGGATGAACAAGAGACTTAGAAAATTTATTCAGACAACATATTATTACATAAATCAACCTCCTTTGAAGAGGAGGAGATAACTACTTTAGCTACTCATAGTAGCCTTGTTCTTGAAATACATAAAACAGAAATTTAACACAAACTCAGAAAGAGAAATATTACAATAATTTTTATTTCGTAAGAAAACTGAAGGGAATTATCGATGTCTTCAGCTTCCTCAAAATCCTGTATTTATATCCGAAGTTTCACTCGTTTCACCAAGAAACTTCAGGGAATCTTACAGCTGTCTTGAATTCTTTATGTCATTATTGATGGCATCTTTTGCTAGTGGGAGAGTCACATGCCCGATGACATCTTTTACTAGTGGAGGAGTCACATGCTTGACTTTTTTTTTGGATTTATTCTCCTCACATGCCTTTTTTATTGTTGTCGGGGCATCTTTTGCTTTTGCAGTGGGCCCCTGGGAAAATGCGGTTTTGGTGGTCCCTGTCCACCTTTGCTTTTCTCGGAAAAATCTTTCGATCCGTTCGGGGTTTGAAGGTTTTTCCGAATTCTGGCTCCTTTTGGTTTGGACATTCTGGGCAGATATTCTCTGACCATCTTTCGATATGAGCCATGTTACAAAATTTTCGGCGAGTTTCTTTACTGGGAGTTAGCTTGTTGTTCCACAAAAAGTTCCTCTTTTTTTCGAAGAGTTCTTTCGCAAAAGCCGTAGTTTTTCCTGTCATTGTGTTTAACAGGAATGATCCGTTCACAGAATTTTGATAAAATTTGAATGGAAACTTGACCTTATCCATCTCGGTGAGACAAACCCAAATGCCCCATGCCCTTCTGGTTGAGATTTCATTTTCTCCAAAAGTGGACACCAATGGTATTTCTTCAGATATAGGATCCTTGATAAATCTTTGATTATTCATGTCAGGTCTCCTTAGCTTGATGAAATGAAAGGCTCGTGTGATCCTTTCCCTGTTGGTTCTGGAGCTGCACTAAAGAAGTATAACTCGAGCACATCTCCTCTGGACAAATGATCATTATTTGCCCATGTTTCTTGGACTGCTTCCTGAATCCATTTTGGTAGTTGTGATATTTCCTAAAAACCTGGTGAAGTTGTATAAACTGAGGCTAGAGCTCCAAATTCATACCATAGCTTTACATCCTTAGGATTGACATTGTTTTTTAGCCAAACCCTTGGATATATTCCCGCAACATCAACCCTGCAAGTGATCGGGTTGATTTCACTTCTTGTGCTTAATTTCTCCCATCTTTGTTGATAAACCTGAAAAAGAGAAATGACAGCTGGGTTAGTTCGATCTTAGATTTGCCCTTGTCAGTGTGGGGCCTAAGATTGATCTCTTCCTCTTTTACCCCAGAGGCGGAGGGTTGACTTGATGAGTTATCATCATCAATTGTTGCTTTATCTAGATCATCAAAAGCTGATGATAGATTAGCGCTTGTTTCTTGAGTATTAGAATCATCAACATATTGTTTTACAACCGGTGGCTGTATTTCTTGTTCTTGTAAAACCAATGGTTTTAACATTTCTTGTTTTTGAGAAACCAGTGGTTTTTCTATGGCACGCATAATTGGCCCTTGAATAGCAGCTCATAGTTGAGTTTGAGCTTGCATAAATCCTGTGATTCGATTGGATACTTTGATCCGA